>NW_027496158.1:0-204949 GCF_021521415.1 Bidens hawaiensis
CGTAACAACCAATTTAGGTAATCCATAAGTGTCGATATTCATCTAAGACTCAAACAACACATAAATGAGTTTTTAATTAGTTCTATGTGCAGATTATTAGTATGTCGGTTCATCTTTATCATCAGTTCATTAATTAACAGTGATTACTAGTTCAAAATCCATCAAAAATGGTATGAATGTGTTCTCTGTTACCTGTAGATTAGAAAAAACACAATTAGAACTTGAATTATGAGAGTTTAATGATTGGAAAAAAATTGGCCGAGTATCTCTTTGTAAAAGCGACGAAATAGTGAAGACAAATGAGATGCCATTCGTCTCCTAGGGTTTATAAAGACCCTTCAATGATTAACACGAATCCTATGTGATTCGTGTGTTTAATCTAATGAATGAGCTCCCTCATATCGTTACTTTAAAATGGTTATTCATTAATATCACACAAATACACAGTCATTCGTTAAAAATTTAACGAATAACCTTGTCAATCGTTAGAGTTAACGAATAAGTTAAATTATCTTGTTCATATCGTTAACACAGTACATGAATGAGATGTTCATTCGTTAACATGTAGTGAAGAGAATGTGTAAACATAACCAATGAGCATATCGTTAGTATTGAACGAATGTCACCCATTCGTTACACTGTAGTAACGAATGATGAATTGCTTTTAACGAATGAAAAGAAATTCCATTCAAATGATTTAATAATCATTAAAACCTAGGTTTTAATGACAATAATACTTTAATATTATTTACGTTAACGATCAATCGTTGATCCTCAAAATTTTAAATTAAGCGGATATACGTTAAAAATTAATACTTTAGCATGATTTAACCTAAGCTATAGGGATGCACATTTTCTTTTCATTTTGAATAATTCGCACGCTTGGTAAATCGAAAACAAAGAAGAAATAAAGTCTTTTTGTATTTTCAATTTTTCAATCAAACACAAACACGAAACAAAATTGTAAATGCAATAAAAGTAAAAGCAATAAAGCAGTATATATTTTTGTGAGTTCGAGCATGGAATCATATTGATTTCTATCGTCTAAGCAACACTTCAATTTCGACCTATTATGCACATAATTCAACGATGATTGTAGATATAATTGTCCTCTTAAACTTTAAACAGACATTTCGTTAACTTTACGATATGATTAAGGTTCAATTAGCGCAATCATATGTGGACCCCACCTATCAGACATAATTTTTATATCTCTTATACAATGAATTTGTTACGTGGACGTTTTTCTCTTTATCTTAAAATTGATTAACTATGACTCATGAAAAAATAAGAAAGTAAAAATAAGCAGAAGGTTAAAATTTTCTCAATTTCGACCTATTATGCACATATTCAACGATGATTGTAGATATAATTGTCCTCTTAAACTTTAAACAGACATTTCGTTAACTTTACGATATGATTAAGGTTCAATTAAGCGCAATCATATGTGGACCCCACCTATCAGACATAATTTTTATATCTCTTATACAATGAATTTGTTACGTGGACGTTTTCTCTTTATCTTAAAATTGATTAACTATGACTCATGAAAAAATAAGAAAGTAAAAATAAAGCAGAAGGTTAAAATTTTCCCTTAAGATCAGTATTACTACACGCAGATAAGGTTCCATTTTAACAAAATAAGAAAGCAAAAATAAGTTGAAGTTGTATAAGGCCTTAACAATTTGGTCAGATAATACCGCATTATCGCGCGGAGAAAGTCCAAGTATTTATATGAAACACCAAGAAAATAAAGCAGAATGTCCAAATCTTAACTCTCAGGTCGGATATGACTATCATGCTATAGAGAATCCAAGATTTGAACAAAATAAAGAAAAAAAATAAAATTGAATTTCTGTGCAAAATGAAATAAGAAAATAAGCTGAATTTCTTAGCAAAATGAACGCATACACACACAGTAATATATAAACATTTTGAATTTCAAATTAGATATAGAACCATGCTTCTAGATGTTATACCCTAGATTCGACATTCTTTATGTTTATATTTTATCATTACCTGTATAGCCTGTCAAGCCTATCTTACATATCATATAGCTAGTCTTACGACAATTTTTAGTCTAATTATTCATGTGCTAGATCCGTTAGGTCAATGTACTATCATTTTCCCTTTATGCTTCAATAACTCATTTTGAGGAGCAATTTTTCAATGTTTTTGGATTTTATCTGTAAAAACTAAAAACACAATATTTTTGTATTTTTCTAGAGCAAATTTTCAATGTTTTTGGATTTTATCTGTACAACTGAAAACACAATATTTTTGTATTTTTCCAGATTTCCCCCCCTAAAACACAAAACATAATAAAAAGAAACAAATGAAAAACTATACAAAATAAATGATTAACCAAGCAATTGAATTTCTGTTAAAGTTTTTAAGCCAGTTATACCAAACAAATATTTAAAACGTGTTTTGTCAAAGGCTTTGGTATAAAGGTTAGCTTTCTGAAAATCATGTGAATTTTATCAATACTTATAAGTTTCTTTTCGATAACAATTACGGATAAAATGGTATCGAATTCCAATGTGTTTCGTTTTAGAATGATGAATTGGATTTTTTGTGATACTTATAGCAACTGAATTATCAATGTAAATAGGAGTAGTAAGAAACTTCAAACCGTAATCCCGCAAGTGTTGCTGGAACCACAAAACCTGTGAGCAGCAACTCGAGGCTGCCACATATTCTGCTTCGGCTGCTGAAGTTGAGACCATTGTCTGCTTCTTACACTGCTAGGAAACAAGCTGGTTTCCCAAAATTGACATCATGCTGTTGTTGACTTGAAGTTGATCTTGCATCCTCCATAATCCGATTCGGTATAAGCAGTCAAATCAAAACTATCATCCTTGGAGTACAATAACCCAATGTCAGGATTAGCCCTCAAAAAGTGCATGATACACTTAACCGCCACCAAATGAGTCACTCAGGGACTCGACTAATACCTGGCATAAAACAAACAGCAAATATAATGTCAGGTCGAGATGCCATTAAGTACATGAGAGAACCAATCATTGCTTGATATAGAGTCGGATCAACAATATCCTCCAATTCATCCGGTGATAAATTGTGACCCACAGGTAGAGGTGTCGAGGGGACTTTTCCGGCAGCTATCTTGAATCGGCTCAAGACAACGTTCACATATTTGGTCTGATGAATGAATATTCCTGAATCAGACTGGTGAACCTGCAACCCCAAGAAGAAGTTCATCTCCCCTATCGAACTCATCTCGAATTTTGTCTGCATTGTTTTCTCGAATTTCTTACACAGTTTGTCGTTCGTCTAGCCAAAAATGATATTATCCACATAAATTTGGACTAGGAGTAGATCGTCACCAATATTCTTGTAGAATAATGTATAATCCACAGTCCTTCGTTTGAAGCCACTATTCAAAACATGGTCAACAAGTGTGCTGTACTAGGCTCTCGGGGCATGGTGTAAACCATATAGAGCCTTGTTTAATCGGTAAACACGCTCGGGATAGTCTGGATCTTCAAAACCGGGAGGTTGCTTCACGTACACCTCCTCGTGTATTTCACCATTCAGAAAAGCAGATTTCACATCCATCTGATATACTTTGAAGTTCTTGAAAGCCGCATAGGCCAAAAAGGTATGTATAGCTTCCAGTCGTGCTACTAGAGCATACACTTCCGAGTAATCTATGCCTTCTTGCTGATTGTAACCAAAGACGACTAATCGTGCCTTATTCAGAACGATCACCCACGATCGTATTTCTTACACTTGTAAACCTATTTAGTAGGTGTCGTTTTCTTGACTCTCTCGGGTTTATCAATTAAATCCTATACACCCAGTCTAACGAACTGTTGCAGCTCCTCCTATATTGCTTCAACCCAAGACGATTCCTTCAGTGCCATTGAAACACTAGTATGTTCTATCTGAGATAGAAAGCAGGTGTATTTGGCGATGTTGAGAATACCCATTGCATGCATATCCGCATAAGCACACACCACGACATCCTCAATTACATTAACACCAGCAGATACATTATCATCATCACATACATTAGCGATCTGATGCCTCTTTTTCACCACGTCGTTTACATTATCGATAATCCGTTCATGCGGATGATATGCATGAACCCTTAACAAAGGATTTGCAGGAACCGAGGCATTATCACCAAGATTGGTAATGTTCTTCACAGCTGAGTCTAAAGAGACTGTTTGTGACGAATCTTCAACTTGAATATCCTCGGGAACGCCTTGAGAATCATCCAAAGGTATAGAAGACGAGTCAACAAATTCAGCATCATCTAAAGATCCCGAAACATCTTCCGATGTTTCCGGTTGAACAAGTACATCGGGTGCTTCACAATTAGAAGAACTTGGTTTGGAAAAGAATTGATCTTCCAAATATGCACGAACAAAGTCTTCAGTTGTACCTCAACCAATGGAACAAAAGAATTAAATAAAGAATCGTAGTCAAACATCCAATCGGGCCCTTTGCTTATAGGAGATGTGGTGTAACTTTAACAATGGACGCGATACCACTCTTCCACACAACCCGAAGAAATATTAAACACTCGTTTCTTGGGTGAAGCGTACCCAAGAAAATAACCGTCGAATGCTTTTTCTTCAAATTTTCCAGCATCTTTCTTCAATATCGTGCACGGGCTTCCAAATGGTTCCAAATACTTTACATTCATTTTTCGGTTATTAAGAAGCTCGTAGCTCGTCTTTTTTGAGCTTCTTAACCGTTAGAACTCTGTTCGGGGTATAACACACGGTGTTCACAGCCACATTTCAAAACTGAACAGGAAGCTTTGAATCCGCTAACATCGTTCTAGGCACTTCGATTAACGTCCGATTCTTTCGTTCCGAAACATCGTTTTGTTGCGGTACATATGGAGCACTATATTCTTGATGTATTCCCCGTTGAATACAAAAGATATCAAGCACGTTGTTCTTGAATTTCATACCGTTATGTAACATCCCAAGTTTCATGAGGTATTTAAAATAATCGAGTTTAAGTAAATTATAGAGGATAAATGTAATTAACTAAAGTATGAGGGGATTAAGTGTCATTAGATGAAAATTTAAATATGAAACCCTACCCACTTCTTATAAATATAGCCACCATCCCATTTTATAACAATCTTCACATCTGGCCTCCCTCCTTACCAAAATCCCGTTTTTGTGAGAGCTATCCGCAAAGATCCGACGATTCCCGGGGATCTAACCGTCAGATCGGTCTCAAATTTTAACTGAGTGTTCATAACATATTAATGAATATTCCCACTGATCAGATCTTCGATCAGATGTCGAGAAGTCCAGTTTTGATTAGCAAAACCGTAATAGTGAAAAATAAAGTTTTCCGGCAACAGTTTGGGTTTTCTGGCAGCGGTGGCGGTGGATTCCGGCAGCGGTGGCGTTGGATTCCGGCAGCGGCAGCAAGCAGCGGGTGGTAGAGCTCGGTGACCCGGTCGCGTGGCCGATTGAATCACTCAATTCTGAGTTCGTTTGATATGGTTTTGGGCTATTCAAGTGATTTCCAACATAAACCTCAAAGGTATGTTTTTATTAAAAAGGCTTACTTTTCGTGTACGGATTTGCATGAAACTTGGTAGGATGATAGACCGGGACACGATTAGTGATAAAGTAATGAAATTGTTAGTAAATGGGTTAGTTGGTTCGGTTCGGGTAAAATGAGTAACATTCGGTTTGTTAAAAGGACGGGTAAACGAAGTCGGTTTTGCACGAAATTTGAAGAGAAAGTAAATCGGGTATTAAGTAAGGAACTCGGAGGAATATGGCTTTAAAATTGTTTTCATGAGAATTGTTTTCATGAGAATGGTTTCCATGAGAATAGTTTTCATGAAAATGGTTTCCATGAGAATAGTTTTCATGAAATGGTTTCCATGAGAATAGTTTCCATGAGAATGACTTCCATGAGAATGGTTTCCATGAGAATAGTTTCCATGAGAATGGTTTCCATGCGAATAGTTTCCATGAGAATGGTTTCCATGATAATAGTTTTCATGAGAATGGTTTCGATGCGATTTGTTTTTCCATGCGATGCGATTCATTAGGAACTTCACTAACCTAGAAGAATGACATGGCTAGAAATATTTAATTAATACTACAAATTATTAAACAGATAGACGTGGGCAACTATGGAGAAGTGTTACAATTAACTCCTAGAGGAACAACATCCAGGTGAGTTCCAGCCCCTTTCTCTATGACGTTTTTCGGGGTTGTGTGCATACTCCTATGTTATAGTTAATACTCTTATCTTAAGTGATAAGCGTATGATATGTGTATGATTATATTGAATGTTATTATTATAGAATGTCGTATGAATGCGCGTATATATAATTGTCATATATGCAATTGAAAGATATGTGAAGTATGCACGTATGATAGTAAACGTACGAAATAAACGTATGGATGATGGATAGGACTTGTATGGTTATGCGAAGTAAAAGGGACCAGACCCTAATCATATCTGAGATAGAAGGGACCAGACCTGAATAATATCATAGATAGAGGCAGAAGGGACCAGACCCAATATCTGAGATTGAGGCATGAGGGACCAGACCCTAATAATATCTAAGATTGGAGGGACCAGACCCTAATAATATAAGAGATTGGAAGGACCGGACCCTATTAATATCTGGGATAGAAGGGAGCAGACCCTGCAAATATCTGAGATAGAGGGACCAGACCCTAATAATATCCAAGATAAATAGGATAGTTAATGGTATACCATAGGGAATTATGAAAGAAAGTGTTTCAGCACGTATGTATGTATGTATGTATGTATGTATGTATGTATGTATGTGAAGTATGTATGAAATAAGTAATAGTAAGGAAAGTACAAAATACGTATCTTCGGACACGTATGAGTAAGAATATGAATGTAATGGTATGTTAACTGATTAACTAGAACTCACTCAGCGTAGCTGACTTTTAGTATGCACGCAGGTAAATAGATTAAAGGAGCTGGCTTGAGGATGACACATGGTAGGGACTGGAAGGCTGGCATCTTGAGAAGAAAGATTATGAAACTTTTATGTTATGTTTAAGACAAGTTAACCTTTGTTAAGACAAGATGTGTTGTTTTGTAACATATTGATTGATGTTTTGAGTTGTTCCGCGAAAGTTTTATTTCACTATGATATTTAGAACTGCGTTTATGAGTAAATCCAACATCCAATGTAGGGTGCCGGGGCCTTACAAGTTGGTATCAGAGCTTAAGTTCGAGAGAAGTAAGCATCCTACATGCTTAGACTCGAATAGAGAATGGGACTTAAGGAAGAAAAGAAGGAAGATGCCAGTCCGAGAAAGCCATGTGTCACTCAAGCATGCTCGAGAACGGTTAAGTACATGATTAAGTTCATGTACAGCTTCAAGAATATATGTATATGCATGTTAAATGAAAGTAGAAGAATGTATAAATGCTAGCTTAAATTTCTAGAGAAGAATGTGTGTATGTTAGATTAATTGCTAGAGAAGAAGGTGTGTATGCTAGCTTAATTGCTAGGGATAAGAATGTAGGTTATTTGTATGTTTGCATGATTGAGTAGTAGAAATTAGCACAAGTGAAATCATAAAGGGAAGTATGTAGGACGTGAGGAGTAATGTAAAGAGTTAATTACACTTGGCCACTCTCATTAACTACTTACCTTACAAATCATGTGCTAAATAATTCCGGGAGTGATAACGGTTGTGTTTCCTTAGATAAAAAAAACATTAGGACGGATGTTGCAAAGAGACGAGCACGAGGACGTCGTACTGGATGCTATGGTAGGATACGTGCCAACCAGAAACCTTTTAAAGGAATGTTTGACGTAACGATATTCGAAAGCAGTAGGGTTACAACTGCAGAAAGTAATGAAGAAGGATCACACTTGGAGCTTGTGGTCAAATACATTAAGGGAGTGGCTCAATTGTTTCGCATTTCAATGCCAACAACGCTCGATGAAGCATTAAAGGCTACCCAGATTGGGAATCCAAGTGGAAGCAACATGAAGGAAACTGAGATAAGTCAAATGAAATGAGCTAAACATGTAGTATACCTGCAATAGTTGACTCTGTAAGAGAACTTGTTGGGATCTTAAGTGATGATGCGAATGTTCAGAAAGTGGAGATGATCGAGAATTACAGGTGACGGTCAAGGAATCTTAGTTGAAAAGGCATGAAAGGATGAGCCTACGTGGTGTAGTGAGTGTGAAAGAACACTAGGAAGAATGTAGTTGTGTACCTGAGACTGTAATGAAGAAACCGCTAGCGATGCTTTAGTTAAAATCTCATGAATTATTAAGAATTGTAACATAGAGTTAGAGGGACGTGAGTTCCCTGCAACCTTGTATGTGATGACCTTAGGAGGGTTCGATGTAATAATGGGAAGGAATTAGCTGTCTGAGTTTGAGGCTACGATAGTGTGTAAGAGTAGGTTGATAGGGTTAAAATCTTTGGATGGTGGAACGGTGACGGTTTATGGAGACAAAGAATGTTCAGGGCTTAACGTCATTTCGATGATAAAATCCGAAGGTTTGTTAAGGCGAGGTTGCAGTGCCAACCTGGCTTATGTTGTCAAGGCTACAACCGAGACGAAGGAAATGAAAGATGTTCTTGTAGTGTATGACTACCCAGAAGTGTTCCCTGAGGACTTTCTGGGATTGCCACCGGAAGGCGAGGTAGAATTGCAGAATGAGTTAATACCAGGAGCACAACCCGTCGCGAAAGCGCCGTACGGTCGGGTGCCATCCGAGATGAAAGAGTTAATGTCCCTACTTCAAGAAATCCTCGATAAAGGTTTTATAAGACCGAGTGTTTTTCCAGCGGGGTGCACCGATGATGTTCGTTAAGAAGAAATACGGAAGTATGAGAATGTGTATTGATAACCGCGAGTGGATAAGCTTACGATGAAGTATAAATATCTGCTGCTACGGATTGACGATCTTCTTGATTTGTTACAAGATGCTAGTTGATTCTCCGGAATGGATCCCAAGATTTGGTGATCATCAGTTTAAAGTGAAAGAGGCAGACATCCGTAAGACATCATTTCGGACGCGATTTGGACATACAAGTTTTTTGTGATGCCGTTTAGATTGACGAATTCTCTAGCAGCATTTATGGTTATGATGAATAAGGTATGTCGTCCGATGTTGGACAAATCTGCCGTTGCCTTTATTGACGATAATTTTGATTTATTCAAGGAATAAGTCCGACCATGCTGGACACTTGAGAAAAGTGTTGCAGACATGAAGAAAGAAAAACTGTATGCTAAGTTTCAAAGGGTACCATCTATAGTGATCATAAGAGTTTGAAATACTTCTTTAAGCAGCAAGAACTGAATAGGAGGCAGAGAAGATGGTTAGGATTGATAAAAGGATTTTGATTGTGAAATCAAGTATTATCCTAGTGAGGCTAATGTGGTTGCTGACGCAGTAAGCCGTAAAGGTGAAGAAGTTATCGCGACAATTAAATCATATAAATTAGTTAGCACTTCGGATTTCATGAGCGAGATCCGCGAGACACAGTTAGAAGTTATAAAGGTTGAGAGCAGGATGAAAAGGGATTGAATTTTCTAGTTATACCGAGATTAGGAAGATAATACTCGTGATGTGAAAATCAGATTTGGTCGCCTGGGGATTCCTCGTTATGGAGATCTTCAAGGCCAAATCCTAGATGAGCTCATAAGTCTAGATAATCGGTTTACATCGAGGTTTCTAAAGGAAAGAGATTGATTACAATAAAGGCAGATACTAATGAAAGTGAAACCCGTAACTAGGAGTTCAGTGAAGATGAGTTTATGAAATGTGACAACTGTTGAAGTACAGGATACTTTGCCGATGCATATAGGAATAACCGCAAGTGTTACGAAGGTGGAACCACAGTAACACATCAAGAGGATGCAAGAAACCAAGGACAGAAGATGGAAGAACACGCAAGGAAGGCGTAGACATGGTTTAAACTTATGTTTATTTGAGTTGAGTCTTAGCACGAGTGATTAGTGTTGTGACTAATAATCATGTGATCATGAGAGGGAAGTCATCTAGAATGGTAACGATAAAATTCTATTATAAATGTCCACAAATAAAGGTCCAAACATGCCTAGAAAGGAAGTTGGTTAAGAAAAATAGTTATGATATATCAGGCAAAACTGATATGCAGTAGCAGACAACAATTGGTTCATAGGACAACATGAGACTTGATTAGTCAACCAACGGAAGATGCATCAACATGGACTTCATGATCAAGCTACATTGGAAAGCTACCACTCATGAACCCTATGTGTTAGTAATGAGCTAAAAATGGAAGGAGAATTAAATGGTGATTTAAGAAGTTCACCGTCAAGTTATGTCACGATTGTGCTCAAGGATTGTATGAGGTATTCTATCCTAAGAAATAGACAAAGGGATTTTAGGGAGAAATCCTTAAGGAGAAACTAAAAAGGTGTCCTTTTATGGAATTAATATGTTTTAAGCATATTGCAAATCAGTATAATTGCTAAAGGATGTGATTGGACAGAAGGGTCATTCAGTGCCAAGTGTTGTGATAGTAAGTATAGTGTTTCTATATGAAGGGAAAGCAAGAAAAGCATACTTAAGAAATGATATGGACTTACTAAGTCAGATAAGGAAGTATACCATCGAGGACTTCATGGACAAGCTACCAAAGACTGCTAAAACTCATGAGCATAACTCAATGATTGTGAAACAAAGGATAAACCGGTAAGCCATGAAGCTAAGACAATTCAAGAAAGGATGTGAATACAGGAAGTATTCCTTTTATAAGGACTAAGCAGGTTTCGAGGACGAAACGTCTTATAAGGTGGGTAGACTTGTAACATCCCAAGTTTTATGAGGTATTTAGAAGAAACGAGTTTAAATAAATTATAGAGGATAAATGTAATTATCTAAAGTATGAGGGGATTAAGTGTCATTAGATGAAAAGTTAAATATGAAACCCTACCCCCTTCTTATAAATATAACCACCATCCCATTTTATAACAATCTTCACCTCTAGCCTCCCTCCTTACCAAAATCCCGTTTTTGTGAGAGCTGTCTTCAAAGATCTGACGATTCCCGGAGATCTAACCGTCGGATCAGTCTAAAATTTTAACTGAGTGTTCATAACATAAAAGTGAAGATTCTCACCGATCAGATCTTCAATCAGAGGTCGGGAAGTCTAGTTTTTATCAGCAAAAAGGTAACAGTGAAAAATGAAGTTTTCCGACAGCTGTTTGGGTTTTTCGGCAGTGGTGGCGGTGGATTCCGGCAGAAGAATCAGGCGGCACTGGTAGAGCTCGGCGACCCGGTCGCGTGGCCTCTTGAATCACTCAATTCCAAGTTCGTTTGATATGGTTTTGGGTTATTCGAGTGATTTCGAACATAAACCTCGAAGGTATGTTTTTATTAAAAAAACTTGCTTTTCATGTACGGATTTGCATGAAACTTGGTAGGATGATAGATCGGGACACGATTAGTGATAAAGTAATGAAATTTTTAGTAAATGGATTAGTTGGTTCGGTTCGGGTAAAATGAGTAGCATTCGGTTCATTAAAAGGACAGGTAAACGAAGTCGGTTTTGCACGAAATTTGTAGAGAAAGTAAATCGGGTCTTAAGTAAGGACCTCGGAGGAATATGGCTTTAAAATGGTTTCCATGAGAATTGTTTTCATGAGAATAGTTTTCATGAAAATGGTTTCCATGAGAATAGTTTTCATGAGAATGGTTTCCATGAGAATAGTTTCCATGAGAATGGTTTCGATGCAATTTGTTTTTCCATGCGATGCGATTCGTTAGGAACTTCACTAACCTAAAAGAATGACAGGGTTAGAAATACTTAATTAATACTATAAATTATTAAACAGATAGACGTGGGCAACTATGGAGAAGTGTTACAATTAACTCCGAGAGGAACAACATCCAGATGAGTTCTAGCCCCTTTCTCTATGACGTTTTTCGGGGTTGTGTGCATACTCTCCTATGTGATAGTTAATACTTTTATCTTAAGTGATTACCTTATGATACGAGTATGATTATATTGAATGTTATTATTATAGAATGTCGTATGAATGTGCGTATATATAATTGTCATATATGCAATTGAAAGATATGTGAAGTATGCACGTATGATAGTAAACGTATGAAATAAACGTATGGATGATGGATAGGACTTGTATGGTTGTATGGTTATGCGAAGTAAAAGGGACCAGACCCTAATCATATCTGAGATAGACGGGAACAGACCTAAATAATATCTGAGATAGAGGAAGAAGAAGGGACCAGACCCGAATAATATCTGAGATCGAGGCAGGAGGGACCAGACCCTAATAATATCTGAGATTGGAGGGACTAGAGCCTAATAAAATCTGAGATTGGAGGGACGGGACCCTATTAATATCTGGGATAGAAAGGACCAGACCCTGCAAATATCTGAGATAGAGGGACCAGACCCTAATAATATCCGAGATAGAAGAAGTAGGATAGTTCACGGTATATCATAGGGAATTATGAAAGAAAGTACATAAGCACGTACGTATGTATGTATGTAAAGTTTGTATGAAAGAAGTAATAGTGTGTCAAGTACGAAATACGTATCTTCGGACACGTATGAGTAAGAATATGAATGTAATGTATGTTAACTGATTAACTAGAACTCATTCATCGTAGCTGAATTTTAGTATGCACGTAGGTAAATAGATTAAAGGAGCTGGATTGAGGATGACACATGGTAGGGACTGGAAGGCTGGCATCTTGAGAAGAAAGATTATGAAACTTTTATGTTATGTAAGTTAACCTTTGTTATGACAAGATGTGTTATTTTGTAACATATTGATTGATGTTTTGAGTTGTTCCGCGAAAGTTTTATTTCACTCTGATATTTAGAACTACGTTTATGAGTAAATACAACATCCAATGTAGGGCGCCGGGGCCTTACACGTTATCACTACGAACTTGTTTCACTTTGTGTTTCTAAAGTGATTCGATATTCGTGATAAGATTCTGTATAAAAACCGGTGTTTGGTCTTTTGTACTCATAAATAAGACCCACGAGTACCTCGAGTAATCGTCAGTCACTACCAAACAGTAGATATCACCCGCGATACTCAGGCGATTCAAAGGACCAAACTGGTCCATATGAAGTTGTTCAAGGGGAGTATCTATAGAATTCAGCATTTTACTCGGGGGATACTTCTTTTTCTATTTTCCCTTCTTACAAGCAACACAATAATCGTTTAGCTTGAAGTTCTTGAAGGGCATACCATCCACCAAGTTATTCCCTATCAGATTATTCATTTTGCGAATGTGGATGTGTCCCATACGCCTGTGCCAGAGAATCGTTACTTTAAGTCCCATATCGAAGACATAAATATCAGTCGATCGAGGTGATCTCATGAAAACCATGTCTTTAGGAATCGTGAATCCCGGTTAAAGGATTACACATTCCTTGCTGGTGAACAAGGTAGTATACTTTTTGTCACAAATTTGAGAAACGCGCAGTAAGTTGTGATCTACCTTTTCACAATAATTTACCTTTTCAAACGTAATATTACCATTTGAAACCTCTCCTTCATTAGTAATCATTCCACCCTAGTTACCCGTAAAATCCACATACCCCCTGAATATCTTTAACATTCGTTACAAGATCGAGATTGTCGGTAATATGTCGAGAACATCCACTTTCGAGAATCCATGAACTCTGCACAAAACGTAAAATGATTTGTTCAAAAAGGCAGCCCAAGCCTCAGTCTTGGGCTCTCCCTTTGAAACTTTCGTAGATACATTAAAAACTGATTTCAGCTATTGCGGGACCTGAGAATAAGTCACGGGTTTCTTTGACTTTCTCTTCAAATTCTCATCCCTAATCACTCCTGAATCTGTATTCTTATAAATCGGTTGAACATTCTCAAACGATTTGTTAGATACATTACATTCATCTACTCGAATAACTTTTTGAGGATTAATGTTTGAATACATTATTAACGACTCATCAATTTGTGACTTCAACGGTTGTTGTTATTTCATGTTAACATGAGGAGTTGAATCCTTAGTCACATGTTTAACATTTGATACCCTTTCCCCACACTTTTCGGCGATATGACCATGTTCACCCCATATAAAATATAAACGAGATTCAATGACTTTTTATGGTGAAACATGAGCCATGTGAATAGGCTCAGGTTGAGCAGAAACAACCTTTGGTGTCACAACAGGAACTAAGCATGAAACGATGTTCTTAATTCCCTTTTTATTTTTATAAAATTCAAGATTAGTCGTGTTAGAAACATTTTCCAATCTTGATGATTTTACAAATTTTATAGGCTTAAAAGTGTTTAAATTGTGTTATACTAGGTTTAAATATTTTTGATTTATTGAAAGCATCCTCAAGCTCAATCACCATAGATGTGTCATCATTGAACACACTTTCTATCAATTCCGGTCTTACCAAGCTCAACAGGACTTCTTTGTCAGAAAATACTTTACTCAAACCTTTAAGCTTGTAAACCCATCCTTGATTTAACTTAGATTCTTTTGAAGGATTAATTAATTTCATTAAATCCTCATTAGAAATTTTGGGTTTTTCTTATGTGTTTACTTTAGGAGAATTCTTGGTTTAAGTTTTAGAACAGTTTGAAGATTGTGAACCATAAACCGTATCTTCAAAATCTTTCGGTTCACACAGAATGTGATTTTCAACAGCAATGTTTTGGTTTTTACATATCACATCAGGTTCATCCAGTTCTTCAATCAATCCCTCGATCTCATTTTCGGTAAAGACCGAACTACTGTTAATGTGAATTTTTTCATGAACTTGTTTATTGGAAACAACAGTTTTCACTTTCACCTCAATGTTTTCTTGTTTTTCTAAGACAGTTGATTTAGATTCTGATACAGAATCAAATTCAACCTGTTTGGTTTTAACTATCTCAGGAATACAAGAATAATTATTTTTGAACGGAGGTGGAATTTCAAAAAATACCAAACTAGCTTTCCATTCTCTGATGAGATTTATTGACTTCAATAATCACATTTAGAAGGAATGAAGACTCTCTAAACTTGCTAATTTTCTTTTTCAACTCTAAGATTTCATTCTCATGTTTAGTGACACAAATTCTAAGTTTGAGGATTTCTTGAAAGTGTTGTTCGATAATAACCAATTTACAATTAACTTCTGCTTTCAAATCATGATTGCTCACAGACAAAATTTTGATTTTCAAAGATGACTGATCTAGCGATTTAGATGCTTGTCTATGGCGTTCACAAAGCATAGTAAGTACATTCACTAGTTGATCATTGTGGTGTAAAGCAGAATCAAGTTTGCACTTAAGTTCACTACACTGATAACACTCAGTGTTCACAACAGAGATAATTGTTTCATGACTTTCATTCATGGATACATTAAAACTTGAGTTAGTAGAAACCTCTTCGATCTTTGCCATGCTAGCAAAGGATTCAGTTTGACCAACACATGAGTCTTAGATTCTATCTCTGACTCTGACGATTCTCTCTTGTCACTTAAGTTATCACCACGTGCCTCTAGAAACTTCTCAGTAGTTTCATCCACTTCCATGTTTTCTTGATTACCCAGAAGTTTCTGTGACCAGCCAATTCCATCATTCACAACCAGTGCTTGTGAACTACTAGTCTTCACCTGCTCCCCTTCAGATTTAGTCTTCTTTTCAGATACATTTGAACTTTTGCCTGAGTTTCTGTCTTTAGTTCGGGGACCGGTGTACTCCTTCTTCGGTTTGTCACATTCCTTTGCGAAGTGACCAAATACCTGGCAGTTGTAGCACTTTACCTTATGTTTGTTAAAACTAGTGGGTAGGTCTTTCCTGGTTCGTTGCATGAACCTCTTTACCTTACATACTCTCATAGCCATGTTCCATTTGAGATCCATCAATTCCAAGTCATCCTGGTCTATTTGATCGTAGTCTTCATCTGTCAGTTCACTAGTGGCGATCTTACTTCCGACCAACTGCTCATATGAAGTCATGAATACGCACAAGAAAGCAAATTGCTGTTCTGTTTCCGTCATGTTCACATTTGGTGGTGAACTTGACGAACTAGCACCCATTGGGGATGGCCTAGAGGCCATGAAGCATACATTAGGAATATGATTACCACATTTAATTCCTTTAGCATAATTTTTTGTGTAGAAGGCAGTAATCGACACAGAACTGCTATTGCCACTTGTTGGTAGAGATCCACCATACAAGGTAGGATCTGGCTGTCCTTCAACGAGCTTTGGCATTTAATATCGTACTCACGTTCTTCTAACTTGTTGATGAACTCTTCAGTAGTTAGGTTCTCATTTTTGAAGTAGCCATTTTCTTTCAGCACCAATAAGAACGTAGAATAAGTAGCTGGAAATGCGTTCTTTATTGTATCGATCTTGTCTACCTCAATCGGTTCCATTTTAACCGTAGACATTTCCGCCATAAGATGAAAAAAACGATTTATCATCTCCTCAGCCGTTTCATTCTTGAGTAGAGTAAAGTTTCTAAATTGAAACTTAACCATTGTCTTTTTTCTCTCCAACACGTTTCCCAAACTTCTCGCTTTTAGTTGGGCAAACAACGTGGCACACAGTTTTATATGGCTAAATTGATGGAAGATATTCTCGGGTAATGCCAAGTGAGGGTAGAGTAAGCCTTGGTCTCATTATCTAGGTCTTTCTTGTCATCAGCACTGTACATACCGAATTCTTTATCAGTGAGCCCGGTAGTAGCACTTCCCACTTAAGGAGGCAAGTAAACATTCTCCAAGTTTCTAACACATTCTGGGTGTAAAGAACCCAAGTGTGCTCGAAAACGAGGCTCCAAACAAGCAAAATCACTTAACCTCAACAATTTGGGACACTTGTTGTGCAAACCGATCTCGTTTTCCATTGTCAACATTTGCTGCATCATAGCGTTCTAGGACGCTAATGCATAATAGTTTGCCATTTTTGAATGATTTAGACAAAATTTGAAAGCACAAGGACAAAACTTTAACAAAATGTGAAAGATAGGTTTAACGAATGGATCCAGACACTGTTGACACGAATGACTTATATCAACGAATGAGACTAGACACGAATGAATACATTAATTGAACGAATGAGAATTCTATTTAGACGAATGAATGATATCACGAATGAGAGTATTGTTTAAGCGAACGAGTTAGGACAACGAATGAGTTTCCGGCAGCGAATGACTGTAGCGAATGAGTTACTAAGCGAATAAGAGAACGAATAGGAACATAACGAATGACACTGTTTTAACAAATGATCAGTTATGAGTGGATGAAAGCTGTTCAATTCAGTTACAATTGTTTAACGAATTAACAACAATCACTGTTCACACGAATGAATATTCAAGCTAACGAAGGTGCATTCATACTTCCAATTCAAGTCTAGAATCACAAACTAATCTCAAATCCTAACCAAATCCATCGAAACCAACACCAAACTCCTCGCAAACACAATCCGAACCTATCCACACTTGTCTGAAACCACAAACCAAACCAAAACCAACTCAATCAAACCTCAAACTCAAACTACCTTTCCAGCAATAACCTCAAATCATTCTATCTATCAATTCACTCAATACTAATACAATTAAATTAGCCAAAATGATTCAACAGATATTCGTTATCAAACCTTAGCCATTTTTGATTCAATTAGACTCAATTACTAGTTCAATTGTTCAATTATATGTTATTATTAGGTCCAAAATACTTTTAATCAACTAATTGATGAGTTAATCAATCAATTGAATGCAAATTTGATACAATTAACCTCACGAATCAATCAGATATCTAAACAAATGGCTTTGATACCAATTGAGAAACCATATTGATCGGATCTAGTTCTGTGATACAAAGATTGATTTTCTAATATGATTAGCTATATTGTTATGAGAATGAATGAACGAATTTGATGTGTTTGTGTACGTAGAGATTTGGGCAGCGTAACGAGATGTAGATTCAAAAATAACCAACTTTGTTAACCTAGAATTACATTACAAGGTATTTATAGGAGATGAGGTCATTCGTTAAACAAGTGTTAACGAATGAACCGTAATTCGTTATTGAATACTTTAAACTAGATGAATGTCCTCATTCATTCTTCTCATTCGTTAACATTCTTAATGAATGAGGATGCATTAGCGAATGGGTCACATTCGTTAGGACTGTTAACGAATGTGACTTACAATAGATAACGAATGGCCTTATAATTACCAAAATACCCCTATACAATTAATTCTAACATAAAAATACTTTAACAAAGACCGAGACGGAAAACCTTGTACTAACAATGGGTAATAATTGTATAGGTATGACATAACCTACTAACAGAATATTTCTGTTTTCTAAGGTTTCGGAAATTTTAACTACCTCACCACTGGCTGTCTCGACGTTTATCATTTTATTCAATTTCTTTAAAGGTTCGTTTAATAGACTACAAACTTATAATCTATAAAACTTTGATTTGTGACTGAATCAATAAAACTCTTGCATAAACGTTATTAACTAAGAGCGTACCGATGATAGCGTCCGGTATGTCCGCAACCTTCTTGGCGTCGACTACAAAGACTCCAGCATTCCCCTTCTTCTCATCATTCTTGGTGTTGCTTCCTCTAGCACTTTCACCAGCAACATTTCTCTTTGGGCATTCAAGGCTAAGATGTCCCATCTCCTTACAATTAAAGCAAGTCATTGTTTTCTTCCAGCAATCAGCTACAAAATGCTCTGGCTTGTTGCATGAATCACAAACTGCCGAAGTAGATGTTGCAAATCAGCATCGACCATAATGATGTCTTTTGCATATCTTGCACAACGGGTTATTAGAATTAAAACTCCCCTTCTTCTCTCAACTTCCTTACCCTTAAAGCGGGTATTTCCTCTTTACTTCTTATCATTTGTGTATCTCCCTTCGTATCCTCTTCTTTGTTTCGGATAAGTCCATTCATCAAGTAACTAGCCAGTTCCACGACGGAATCGGCGGTTTGTGGCAGATGAGATCTTACCATGTCTCGGATTTCTCTCGGTAAACCCCTAATGTAGTGGGTCACCTTCCTTGATTGGGTATTACCATTTGTGGCACAAACCTACAATACTCTTGAAATTTGCATTGTAGTCTTTCAGATTTGTTCCAACCACCTTGTTGTTCAAAAACTTAGTTTGGATTAAGTCTGTCTCATACATCGGACAGAACTTCTGCAAAACCAAAATTTTAAACTCCTCCCATATCAATTGATACATGGTTTTTTTTCCCCTTGACATCAACAGAGTGTTCCACCACTCTAACGCTTCCCCTTTGAACATATGAGATGTGTACTGAATCTTTTTTTTCTTCTATACATTTTCTTATTGTCACGATCGACTCCATCTCTTCCAGCCATCTTATTGCTGTTATGGCGCCTTTATCGCCATAAAACTCCTTTGCTCCATAAGTTTTGAAATCCTTGAATAAACAGCCTTCGATTTTCAATTTCTTTTTAAAGGTTCGATTGAAATCTTCACCATTATTCAAACCATGATCACTTTCTTCATCTTGATATGTAGGGTTCGGGCGAGATTTAGATTTGACAGTTCTACTGGACTATCAACTTTCACTTTTATGAACCGATTTTCTTTCATGGTTGGTAGCAAGGTACTCATTGCATTTATCATTTCTTGCATTTTTGTCATTAGCTGCTCACAGTTCCCTTGAGCAGGCTAAGTTCTCATTTGGTTACTTTTCGGGTTAGAAGCTTCCTTGTTTTAAGAATGATTGCTTTGATTTGACATTCTGAAATTATAAAAAAATTTGATTTAGAACCAAAGATTTTATTTATATATTGGTAGACATAATATCTTACAAACCAAAATATTTTACAAAGAAACGATAACAGACACAAACACTACAACTGACACCGAAACAAACGATACAAACACTCGATCAAGATGCTCCTCTTGAGATTGCGGTATGACATTTGAATATCTATATTGAGGTGGTGGATCTCGATGTCCCATTATAAAAATGTGATAGTGATTCTTTGGGTACGGCGGTGGGGGACTTGATTCAAATGGTAGATTGTTGAAACTTTCTACAGCTTCTTCTTGTTCCCTTATTTCATTCGCTTTTTCTGATATGATAGGAACATCACCGATGTATAGTGGAAAATTATTTGGAAATCCTTGAACATAAGGATCTTGTGAAGCATAGTCGTAGGGCATATGAAATGATGGTTCTTGAAAACCGGAGTCTTTAAAACATTCACATCATATGTTATTCTAAACATAGGGGGCATTTACTCTCATCACTTTTCTTCTCAGGGGTTTCCTCTTCCGGATCTCTTCTGATTCCTCCTCGGAATCAGTTTCCACATCATCCTTATTTAATCTACTTGTATAGTCACCTTTTCTAGAGGTTGCATTACTCTCATCTTGGGTCTCCTGGATGGACCTACAATGGAATCAGTGTTGGAATCTGTTGGGTTATAAGTTGGAGTTCCAAAATTCCATCTACTTTGGTCGGAGTGACGCTACATCCCACAAGATATGTCTTGTTCAGGTTCAGATTTGATTGGTTCGTCAACTTCCATCTTATCAGAAAGATGATTCTCCGGAGTCGATGGATCACTTGGTATAAGGATTGGAATTTGCTCCATGCAAGGAAAATATATAGGTTGACTTCCATAAGGTACCATAGGCACGACTATCCAGTCTTGACTGAAGAAATCAGTATAGTAGCTATCACTACCGTCTCCTGCATGATCGGAATAGCTAGTTCTGGGCAAGTCGCCGTTATACGTTCTTGACGAAAGGTTTCCATATACTTCTTGAATGACATCAATTAGAATTAGAATAATGAGGGATAGGAAAGAATACCAACCTATCTTATCCCTATAAGATAATATAAAATATTGAAACTTATCCCTGATCAAAGCTTAGGTATGATTATATACCTAATTTTCTAAGATCAATGGCTCTATTACCAACCTGTCACACCCCAATCTAGGGCCTAGGAGTATGGCCCACAAGTTGGTACTTGTTTTATAAATATATCAGAGTTTAAGGTTGTAAAGCAGAAAACTTGATTAAAATATTATAATATTCAAAAGACGGGGATTAAACACCCGATAGTTGGTCCAAAAAGTGTTTGAATTATAAGACCACAATTTACATTATTTTTATATCAAAAACTCCATCTAAGCCATCAGATCATCTAATGGCTATCCTTTGTCTCCAAACACCTACTCTTGAATACATGTAAAACAGTTTATAAAATACGTCGGCAACACATACTGGTGAACACGTTGACACAAAATAATTTTGATACTTAATGATCCCCTCGAGACATCGTAGGCCTTGGCCCAATATGGCTTAGGAAATAACCAAGTTCTGAAAGTTTGAATTACTATTATAAACTTCGGCTCAACTCAAAACCGCTTAGCAAACTCCACAGCGCTCGAGATCGTAGCCACTACCTATATACACAAGATTATCCCCACTCGAACATCGTAGGTCCGGTCCAACGTGGCAGACGCATAATCAAGAGTGGTGCGGTGTGCCCACCATCTAGCTATACGTGTAAGGATCCAGGAAAACATATACGATACCCTAAGTGCAAGTGATTACCTTTATTTGTAAAATTTTAGGGATACATAATCCCATGCAAATATTTGTAAGACTTGTTTAAAGAGTTATAAAAGTTTAAGCGTATTCACCTTTATTCTTGATCAGTGTGTTTCACTGATTTATGCTTTCTTGTTACCTTGGACCTATAGTACGAGAATAACTGATATAAGGCTAAATATATATAAATCCTTGTATATTTAATATAATATTTTATTAGTTTTAGTTTGGTTTTTATTAGAATTTGTATAGTACTAATTTATTTGAATATTTTAGGTTCCGGGTTTCAATCATGTCGAAAAGAGGGCGAAAAACAAGCGTAAACAAGCAAAATGGGAGAAGGCCCATCGTGCGGCACTTTGGGCTCAGTTTTCTAGAATCTTCTACAAATATTAAGTCTATGGGCTCAGATTTCTAGAATCTTCTACAAATATTAAGTTTATGGGCTCAGATTTCCAAAATCTTCTACTAAATTTAAGTTTATGGGTCTTGAAAGTCTATATAAACACCCATAAACTTAAACCTAATCATAACCTGAATACCCTAGCCGACTTGGACGGATTTGGGAGCTCAATAGGAGATCTTTTAGAGGGTTTGAGGCAAGGAATCAGCCGGCGAAGTGCTTATTATCCAAAAGCGAAGACCACGGGTTTTATCACCTTTAATCTTCTGTTCTTATTTATTTTCGCCATGAATTCCTTTATTTTTGTTTTGTTTTATTTTATGATGCTAGGCTAAACTTTATAGACTGCCTAGGCTAATGATGAACCTTTTTTGATGTTTGATTTTGACTTAGGATTTATTTATCGTTATGGTTTTATGAACTAGTAAAAGGTTTAATTATATTAGGTTGATGCGTATGGATTCTTAGGGTTGTTTGTTGAGTTTTATTATTCCATAGTTGCCTTGATTATTGTTTTTCATTATGATAGGTTGCTATTAGGTCATCTACTTTGTGTATTTGACTATTTTATGATTGATTTCCAATAAGATCATAGGAATAATAATTATTAATTAAATAAACCTAAGCGTGCCGCTAACCTAAATCTGTAAAGTGCTAGGTTATTGATTGATCTTTATTATTTAATCTTGCTAGATTTAGTTCTTCTTAAGGAGTCTGTCTAGATTTGATTATTTATTATTGTCTATTGAATCAATTAAATATTTTAAATTGCCTTTGATATCCGCACTGTAAGGTAGGATTTCGTATAAAGGAACTAAGTCATAACTAATTAGGTGACCGTAAGGAAACTTGATTTTTAATACTGGTGAGTGTTAAAACTAACTAGAAACCCATAGGTGTCTTCTTGAGAAGGGTCAGGGGTTCTGTTCGGGTTTTCTCTTAAGTGTCTATTTTACGATCCCAGTTCCATAACTAAATATTTTCCCAGTTAATTAATAACTGAAACTTAAGAGATTCTAGCCTAGGTGTTTGTTTGTCATCATCTGAATTAAATTTAGGTTTAAGTCGTCTTTAAGTCTTAGTGATTAATTTAATATTAGTTTTTAGTAAAACCCCCCAATAATAATAAATAAATAGTCACGTCTATAGTTGAGTCTAATTTAGCTAGTTTACGTAATTTAAAGAGTCTCGTGGGTTCGATATCCGGACTTACTTAGCTGTACTAGAGCCGACCGGTTCACTTGCCGACTAGTAGTTTTAGTTAAGTTAAGAGTCTAGAATTTATTACTTAGTGTCTAGATTAGCGTGTTTTTATATAACTACTTTTAGCACATCAATAACGTTTTATAAATACTAGACCAACGATCTAGCTTCAGACCTTTAGTCTGTTTCCATAACATTTACCTTGATATTCATTTCTTTATAAAACATAAGTACTTCTAGTCCCTTCTTCTTTGTTCATCATTTATACACTACGTTTCTTCTTCATGAAGAAACGTATATATCGAGTTTCTTCTTTCATAAGAAACGCTTATAAAATCTTTATAAAATAAAGAAATAATATTTTATCTATAATCTCATCTTATGAAATCTACATTTCATTTATTATCTAATCAAGGTACAGGCTATATCCCCGACTAGGGTCTAAGCTATATATAATAAAATAATCGGGCAGAATCCCTACCTTGTGTGGCTTGTTTATAAGAAATGCCTAAGCTTGACGCCGGCAACACTTCTACTTATCGTCGGGTAATCGAGAGATTAAACCGATAGAGGTTCTACTTCTTGAACGTACTTCGAGACATCGAACGTCTTTGGAACGTCGGGGTCGTGGCACGTATTTTGAGGTAATATATGTGATTGGGTGTGATTGGACGAATGAAGACTCATCCTATGGCCACTTATTTATAGGTAGAAAAAGTGTTCCTTCGCATAGCGTGAAGGACCATCATCGTGTTCTTTTGCGTAGCGCGAACGGCTAATAAACCGCCACAGGTTTCTTTTGTCTAGTGATTTGACAACTAGGCTTGCCACGTGTCACCACATGGTGACATGTGTCCTATGACGTATTGCCACGTGTCGTTCAATTACACGGTTACTCCATGGTTACTTCGCGTAGCGCGAAGCTCCTATGTCCAATTCCTTCACATCGCACGAAGGAATCCAATTTTTAAAATTTTCATTTTTAGTCCCTGGACTTTGGTACCTTGTCAGGTCTTGATCTAACTTCCATCGTTCAAAAGTACTAAGGCGGCTCTTAAGTGGCGATGCAAGCGTGAGAAATGCAAAGTACGCCATCGAAGCGCCACATTGCGCCCATCACCCGAGCCCGTGCCCGTGCACGTGCGTGCCGGATGCTTTGCACCCTCCGCTAGGACTAGAGGTGCACAAATCGGTTTTTTTAAAAAAACCGGTTCGGTTATTAACCGGACCGGTTTTTTTTTGCCCGGAAAAAAACCGGTTCGGTTAATAACCGGACCGGTTAATAACCGGTTTTTGTATCTCAAAACCCTAACCGGTCTAACCGGTTAGGACCGGTTTAGAAACCGGTTAGAACCGGTTAATAAACCGGTTTTTTTATTAACCGGTTTTTAATAACCGGTTTTTTGGTTAACCGGTTTTTTTTTTTTTTTTAAATAACCATTATTTTTTCACAGTATAAACAAACCGGTATCTACAAGGCAAAACGGACTGACTTCATTCTTTGCTTTCGTTGTTAGGGTTCTTTGCTTGGAAGATTAAAAACACATAACTTTCATTTATAGCTTTTACATTAAAAATACAAACATTAAATCGTTATCGCATATTCGTAACTCAAAAATACAAACATTAAAGAATACTTAGACACGATTACATGAACAACTTGCTGTTTCTTACTCATTATTTGCCTCCATGTTTGCTGTTTCTTTAACTAATTTTCTTCGCTACCCGATCCCGAGCTATTCCTTAGGTAATCGTCGTACGCGGCTTCTTCATCGGTCATTGGTTGAGTGTGTCCTTGATTGACCTCGTCTTCATACAAGCCCGCCTCATACTCCATTTCCCCCTCGAGTGAGCGTTGATGTTGTGCCCTATCTAAAGAGTCCAAGTAATCCTTGTAGCAAATCGACATCTCTATAGCTGGTGGAGTGAGTCGAGTCCTCCTAATCGATATAACCCTGCCAGAAACAGAAAAAGCAGACTCCGAAGCTACCGTGGAAGCTTGGACCGTTAGTAAATCTTTGGCCATGGCGGCGAGGATCGGAAACTCATCCTCCTTACCTCTCCACCAAGCCAGCAAATCAAGACTTCTAAATTCATCCGGAGTCATGTGTTTCACAAAGTTGGTACCACCAACCTTCCAAGTTCACTGCTTGGGGTGTTTACCTTTTGACGTTTACCGGCGTCTTCCCAAATCATGTAGTACATCCCCATTTCAAGGTCGGTTTGGGATTGGGATTGGGCAACAGCTCTTAACGAGTCATGAATTTGGGAAGACGACCCGTATTTTGTAAGGTAAACATCATACATGTTTGACAAGGTGGTGTTGAAAGCATTCTTTAAAGTTTGGCTATAATAGGGGTTTTGATCGTTGTTTAACTCTAGCTCATCACAAATTTTTTCTATTAAAGCTTCAACACCACCAACATTGATGCAAGGGTTTAACGCAGCAGCACATGTCAAAACAGCGGGTAGTTCTTGAAAATATTTTCTAAATTTTTCTTTCATTTTTACACCCATATCAAAATAAGGTGCACCCCTACAATGAAGTTCACTCAACTTTGTGCACATGACAGCAATTTTTGGTAAAGCAATGGGGCTTGTTAAATAGTAAACCCCGGATAAACTAGTTGTGCAAGATTTAAAAATTTGAAGGACCTCCGTAACGATCTCAATCAATAACCAGTTTCTAGGATCGTACGGTGCACATTTACCCCTACTTGACAAAATTTGATGAAACGCAATTAATGATTCTTTTTGTTGGATGGCTTTCTCAAACATATCACAAGTCGAGTTCCATCTTGTTGGACAATCCCAATTTGGCCCCAACCATTGACAATTAGCTTCTACACAAAATTTTTTGTATCTTGAAAATGTTTTATTGTTGCTAAAAACATCTCGTAACATTCTTTTAAAATTGTTTCTTTGCGTTTCGATCACGTTTAACCCATCTTGCACGGCCAAGTTGATAATATGTGCAATGCATCGGCTATGAAAAAACGCTCCATCACAAATAGGTTATACTTTAATTTTAAATGGCCAACCGCGGCCGTATTGTTGGACGCGTTATCAAACGAAATTGAAAAGATTTTATGTTCAATCTTGTATTGTCGAATGACTTTATCCAAGAGTTTAAAAATATTTCTACCCGTGTGCGGGTAATCAAACAATTGAAACGCAACGGTTCGTTTCATTATTTGCCACGACTCGGGGTCAACCCAATGAGCCGTCACACAAATGTATGAGTCGGGCGAACCATTAGGTACCGACCACACATCCGTTGTTAAGTTTACACCAGTTTGTAAGTTTGAAAAGTATGAAATTAGTTCGGATTTAGCGTTTTTCCATGCTTTAAGACAATCTCTTCTAAGGGTCGAACGACTTACGTGTTGGTAGCGTGGTTGAACATACTTTTGCATCATCTCCGTGAATTGAGGGTTGTCGAAGTGGTTGAAAGGAAGTGTTTGTTGAATCACAAAGTTTGAAAACTTTTGACGTACCGCTTCAAGGTCGTACGTAAACACCATTCCTTGATTCGTCATCTCCGGCTGCGAACTACTTCCCGATTCGTCCTTCAAGGCCTTGCAAAAGGGCCTTTGTACATGCGCTTTTAAAGTGGAGTTTGCATCTTTGCCATAAAACTTCAAACAATGTTTGCATCGAGCTTTTTGGCTACGGTTAGACATTTCGCATAGGTCGAAATGTTGCCAAACATCTTGGTTTCGTTTCGTGGGGATGACCCGAACGACCGTTTCTCCCGTGTTCGAGGCACCCATGTTGACGGATGAAGCAGCACTTTGGGAGGCCATGATAATCGACTACGAAATAAGAGCGTATGGAGTGGTAATGTGGTATAATTGAGCGTGAGATAACAAAATAATCGCGTATGAAATAAACGTTTAGAGTGTTTGGAGTCGTATAATCGAGTGTGATCTAACCAATACCCAACCTAAACTATATATAGATGTTTGTGGGGGTAAAATGGTAAAAAAAAAAAAACGGTCAAAAAAAAACGACCATATAGCCGTTACAACGTTCAAAAACCGGTTTTTAACCGGTTAACCGGTTATGGAAAAACCGGTTAACCGGTTTTTCCACAACGGTCAAAAACCGGTTTATAAAAAAACCGGTTAACCGGTTTTTCCATAACCGGTTATTAAAAAAAACCGGTTTTTTTTTATAACCGGTTCGTTAACCGGTTTTGGCTCTAAAACGTGTAACCAAAATACGAACCGGCGGTTTGTAAACCGGTCAAACCGGTTTTTAAAAAACCGGTTTTCGTAAAAACCGGTTCCGGTTTAAACCGGCAAACCGGTTCCCGGACCGGTTTTTTTGACCATCTCTAGCTAGGACTACTAAGAGTGGTTAGTCACATAAGAATATTACTATGGAAACTTTTTCTCTTATAAAGAGCTTTCACTTTTTTTCTTCCTTTCATGTGGGAGGATTTCCTTCCGTATCTCCTTAGCATAAGATGCTTTTATTTTCTTTTCTTTTTTTCCTATTTCATATTTTATGAATATTTTTGGTCCTTAATCTTTATAAGTTTGTTAAATTTGGACCAAAATCTTGGGGATGTTACATAACAATCTCAAAACATCGAAAATCTCAATAGGACTGTTCAAAAAGTTCGCAGTTCAAAGCTCGGGCTTGTGGCTCACTTGATAAAAGCTCAAATAACACTAGCAAAAAACCTTGATTTGAAACGTGAGCTGAGTTGGTTCATATTTTGTAATCGAGCCAAAATCGGCCCAAACTCGGCTGGGGTCATGGCTTGGCTCGTTGGATAGATCTTAGGCTCATTTAACTTCAAAATCGAGCTCAAGCCTGACTAAGCTGCCTTGGTTAATTTCGAATTCGAGCTTGAAACCACCCTGGCATGACTCATGGATAACACTCTCTATTTCTATCATACCTTACTCACAAACATTTAATTTAGTTTATTATTTTTTTTCCCTAAATACTCACATAATTATGTAGAATGTTGACTCTATTAATTTAGAGTTATTATTACTCTCTACTATATATTTTAGAGTATGCAGAGTAAGATACGGAAGCTAAATATATATTTTTATATATTTTTTAGAGACGAAGGATAATAAAGAGTGATCCATCCAATGTGGTGTAGTGGTAGGGAGCTTGGGTTTCTCAATGGAGCCTCAAATTCAATTCCCACTTACAACACTTTAGGGGGATATGAGTGGCTCAATAATGGAAGACTGAGATCTTTGTGATTTTCAGTGATCCTGAGGGCATCCGGGTTTTACCACAAATGGGCCTTCGGATGGTGGGTTTTCCCGGAACTTGAGATAACTTGGAGGCGCTTAAGGGCTCCGTATGGCTGGGTTGCGCCAGCTGGCGGTGGCCTTTTGCCATTGGATCACCCCGTAAGAAGTACCTAGGCATTCTATGTTTGTTGGCCGTTAGAGTGTGGAATGTGAATGCACTTATGTCATTAGAGTCTGATTCAGTATAAACAACTACATTTTTGTTTGGTGGCCTCTTAATGGTCATTAAAAGACTATCTTTTAATGGTTAAGATTTTAAGAGTACCTCTTAACCAAAAGTTATTTATTAATCATTAAGAGGCTGTGAACTATTAAGAGATAGCTTATTAATGACCATTAAGAAGCTATCAAACAGACCCTAAAAAAGACCTCAAAAATTGATAAACAAATCGTTTTTTTTTGTTTTTTTTTAACATCTAAATTCTTAAATAACACCGATATCTTTACCATCACACCACAAAAAGGTGAGGCATGAAAAAAAAGGTGAGGCATGAAGAACAAATCGTGTTGCTTTTACAATTGTTTTTTTTTTAATCTTACTTTTACATTGTCTTGCTTTTACATATTCCTTTGACAAAAATAAAAAACAAATTGTTATCATTTAGTAACATATGCACTACAACAAATTTCTTTCGACGGTTAGCACTATTCCATGATTGCACTTCACGTTTACTTTTGTTGCCCTGTTTTCATGTTAACTCGAATTTTGGCTTCAACAGTTTATACTTAAATAAATTTTAGTTTTAAATAATCTATATCTATATTTATATCTATATCTATATCTATATCTTGTTTTTGCTAATGTTAATTTCATATATTTTTTTATTGAAAATTAGTTTCGATTTATATACTCAAGGGTGTCCTTGAAAACAAAATAAAAGAATATAAAATTATCCAAATGTACTTTTGATAGACTCCACTCATTTCACCAACCAAATGACATAAATTCAACAATATTGATCTTTGTTTCTACGTGTTGACGGAAGGACCACAAAAATAGATTCGAGTCCCTCTGGTTATATAAGAGAAAAGTAAATATACTTTTAACAAACTACCTTCTTCATACCCGAGTGAAAATTACTACAACGAAATATTATCCGGCTATACTAATCTTGACCAAGAGTGTCTCTGAGAATACAAAAATAAATCAGGGCTTATGGCATAAAAAATAGAAGACCTTAGAATATAAACTCAAACTCTTATATAATTTAGACAAATATAAGAATGATAATCATAATATTAAACAAAACAAAAGTTCCTCATCACCCTCTTTTTGTTACAGTGGTGGAACTAATGAATTTTAATTGAAGGGTCAAGCTTTATTTTCGGACTTATAAGTGTATGTCAGTTACTTTTTTAACAATATGTCTATTATACGTGGGAATACTTGCTACCTTTATATAATATTACTTTAAAGGAATGATAAATAATATTCTAGTTTTCTTTTTATAAAACTATATTTAGATTATATATATAAACTAAATGAGGGATAAATAAATATATAAAAGTTAATTATTTTAACGGTAGATAAAAAGTTAAATAGGATTTTAAAAAAAAGTTACTAAATTTTACTAACCAAAAAAGGAAAAATAAATAAACAAATAACAAAGTTGTCTCCTGTTAATTAATGTACCAAAAAAAAATTCTATTTTTTTAACGGCCAACAAGCATAGAAAACCTAGGTCTCCGTACTTGGTGACCCAACCGCCAACTGGCCCAACCCAACCATACAGAGCCCTTAAGCGCCTCCATGTGATCTCCAGTTTCGAGGAAAACCCACATGCCCAAAGGCTCACTTGGTGGTAAAACCATGATGCCCTCAAGATCCAACTAAAAATCACAAAGATCTTAATCTTCCTTCATTGAGCCACTCATGCCAACCGCTCCCCCCCCCCCCCCCCCAAGTGTTGTAAGAGTGAATTAAACTTGAGTTTTCATTGAGAAGCCCAAACTCCCTACCACTACACCATATTAGAAAGGACTATTAATATACCAAAATGATACTTCATAATTCTCACCGGTCAAATAAAATATTAAAACAGAGGTTGTACTTTAATTTTAGGTTGTCCTCTTCGTTTTTCCATCAACCATACCGCTGCTGCCGCCTCTACAGTCCTTGTTCTCACTGGAAAAAGTTCCAGAAACTCAAAGTTCGTTCTCTCTCGTCTTACTAATCAATAAGCGAACTGTATGAGCCAAAATTACATATAGTTAAAATTTTGTAAAGAAAAGCATAGGGCCTTTTTGAGGGATGGGCCTCGGACATGACCCACCTTAAAACACTATTAAAGAGGAAACCTATCGTCGTGGAAAAACTTCATTGAGTCAGATCCCAAACTTTAAACCATGGTATCCTAAGTTTTAACGATCACTTGTGTCATTATACTAGAAGGTTCAATGGGAAGGAAAAAAATAAAATATAATGATCAATAATAGAAGAAATTTCACGACACACTTTATAAGACCCCTTGCTATGGGGCGCGGTAGATGGGGGCGCGGAAGGAGGGGCGCCCTTGGAACTGCCGACACGAAATAGGGAAAAGGTGGGTCCTCTCTCTCTCTCAATCTCTCACACACATACATACATATATATGTGTGTGTGTGTGTGTGTGTTATATTGGAACGCCCAGTGGGCTTTAAGCCATAGGGAGGTGTGTTTTAAAGCCTCATGGAGATAACGTGGCACTGTGGAAGGGCTTCGATGCCCCCCACCTTAGAGAGTAGCCTAAGTGTTCCACTATGAATGACGGTTGACCTAGATTTGACTAGCTAGATATTTCTAACAAATAATGCATCATTTTCTCTATTAATGCACATTTATGATTGTTGCTGAAGAGCCTACCCATGAGATGGGCCTCATAGGTAAGCTATGACCCAACAAAGCAATGAAAGCCCAATACGAAAGGCCCAAAAAAGAGAGCGTTCTAGAAGATCACTTGGAGGGAAATGGATTTGGAGGGAAATGGTCTCCTGTTCACCTGATCCTGTTAGTGTCCCAAGATATGTTGTCTCAAGATAAGAGGCGTGATCCAAGGGATAAAGAACCAAGAAGTAGCGGGACCGGAGGAAGAAGAGATAAACCAAAGGAAATGTGTAATGTTAATATAACCATTGTGTAAATTATATAACCTCTTCCCTCTATATAAGGAAAGGGGATGATCATATATAGACAAAACACAAATATATACCATAACACTTACAATAAAATTCTCGGTCACCATTCTCCTAGATACTGTTAGAAACGTTACCCCGCCCCTGTGGGAATAGGTTTCAACATTGACGCCATCCGTGGGACCTCTTGATCATGGGTCTCATCCAAAAACCTTGAAGAAGAATGGCTTATCAAAACCAAGAAGAGACTTCGTTGTTATTCCTTACATGTTCGGGAAAGAGCAAGGTGGTCATCAAACTAGGAGAAACAAGAATGGCACGACAATATATGGGGAATCAGTAGGACACCGATGGTCCCATATTGATTGAAGATGAAGCTGAACGAGACGAGGCCGAGAAGAGCAATGCCGAAGGTGAAGGAAACGACTCCTGAGTTCATAAGAACTCAGAAGGATACCTTAAAAGCCTTACTGGAAGAGGAAGAGAAAAAAGAGAGACTGGAGACACTTCGGGCTCAGCTCCCATTTGAAACTCAAGGACCGGACAAGAGTGAAGATGGCCGGATGCTACCGACAAAGATCCTAAATCACTACTAGAGTCCTTGGTGGCCCTTCTTTCAGTAGCCAAAGGCAAGGAGAAGACTCATGGGGATCTTTTAGAAGCTCCCTACCTGTAAGGCCCCCAAGCCCGGGTGCCCTACTTTCACGCTGGTTGGATTTACTCATTTACATAATTCGGGAAATCAGAGTTAATTAAAACATTTCACGGAATAAAAGTCAACCATCCTTACATAACTTAAATACTTTGTCTTAAATGGAAATAACATAAGTCTTAACATAAATATAAATAACACGTGACACTTCTTTACTTCGATGCCAGTCTTCGTTAATTTGCCACGTCTCTCCCTCTAAGCACCCTGCCTCATCCTACTCACATGCGTGCATACTAATAGTCAACTACGCTGAGTGAGTTATAGTTAATCAATTAACATATAATACTTTCATGTCTATACTTATACGCGTCTGGAGATACGTATTTTGTACTTTACTTGCTATTACTTATTCATATATACTTTACGTACATGCATACATATTTACACACTTTCTTTCCTACGTTCCTATGGTATACCGTAACTATCCTACTTCTACTATCTCGGATGTTATTAGGGTCTGGTCCCTCAATCTCAGATATTTTCAAAGGTCTGGTCCCTTCTATCCCAGATATTAATAGGGTTCGGTCCCTCTAATCTCAAATATTATTAGGGTCTGCTCCCTAAAATATCAAATATTATTAGGGTCTGCTCCATCTATCTCAATCTCAGATATTATTAGGGTATGGTCCCTACTATCTTATATATTATTAGGGTCTGGTCCCTTTGTCTCGCTTAACCATACAACCATACATGTTCCGTCAATAGTCCATACGTTACTTTATTTCCTATCATACGTTCATACTTTACACATCTTTCAGTAGCATATATAATAATTATATTTATTTACACACATTCATACAACAATTAATAATAACATTAAATAAATAATCATATTCTTATCACTTAGGATAAGTGTATTAACTATCACATAGGAGTATGCACACAGCCCCGAAAAAACGTCACAGAGAAAGGGGCTATAACTCACCTGTAGTCGGTGCCTCTCTAAATTAATAGTAATTCCTTTCTTAAACTGAGTCTGACAAACTGTTATTAACACACATGTATTAATCTCTATATTTGTTTCTTTACTTATTTCATTAATTTATCGGGGTTAACTTTTAAGTTAACGGAACAGACATGTAACCTTCTTTAACCGTTCATATTAATTTATTATACTTGGCCTTATCTTATTAATGAACCGTCTTAATTAGTTTGTGTTCTAAACAACATTTATTATTATCGTATTTATATTTATTATTATATTAGTTCATTACTATTTGTTTTTATTATTATTATATAAACCCTACCCCCACCCCTTCATCTTCTCCTTCTTCTATCAATTGCAACCCTAGCCGCCACTCCCTTCTCTCTATCTCTTTTTCGGGGACTCGAGTGTCCGTGATCGGGGACGGGTTTCAGGTTTTGGTTCCCTCCACCACGGCTACCCCACCACCACCACTTCTACTTCTTCCCTTTTCTTTCTTTCCGGCCACCCACATCGACCACACCGACGCCGCCTCTCTAGCAACTCCAGCGACCATCACAGGAAGGCTCACATAAAAGAATTTGCACTCAACAATTCGCATGGGATGCGAATTAAATCCAGGAAAAGAATTCGCATGGATGCGAATCGGATTTTGAAAACGATTCGCACGAGGAACAGGTCGAGCGAATGGCTAAATCGATTCACACGCCATTCCATTCGCTTGAAAGGATTCGCACAAATTCATTCGCGCGAATGGATTGTTCGAGTCGCATCGGAGTACCTGCGATTGGTTTTCCGATTCGGGTCGGACAGGGTTTTATTGGATTCTCACATGGGTTATGTCAGATCTATTGGCCGTTTTATTTGGATTCGGGTCTTACACGGGTTTGGATTTGTATCGGCACCTCGCTCGACGGACCTCGCCGGACCTTAATCTGTTGATTTCTTGCGGCTGAGCATACACACACACACATACACACACACACACACACATATATATAGATGGGATTAGGTTCATTTCAGAAGTGTTTCTTATTACGAGAAGCACGAGAAGAGATTCTAACCAATCACATAATTTCTTTTTTATATTTTGATTATTTATATGCAAGGGTATATTAGTGAAACATAAAGTATTTTATTTTGTAACTGATACTCATTAATAGTTTAATAATTAATAATAAGTTACTAGGAAATGGTAAGTTACAAACTATTATTATTTTTTATTTCATATAAAATTTGAACTATTGTAATCTATTTGATCTGAAATCATTTTATTTTGTAAATGACTAATTAATGTTGTTATTATTATTATTATTATTATTTCATAAGTAATGTAGATGTAGCTACGTAATGTGTTGTAAGCGCACTTTAAAATGCTGTATAGTTATAATTAGTGTAGTGTAGTGTAGACATATCTAATGTAGTGTATGCACACTTTTAATGTTATGTAGTCATAATTAATGTAGCGTTAACATATCTAATGTAGTGTAGACAAAACTAATTTTGTGTAGGTAAACTAATATCCTACACATCATATAACATATCCTACACATCATAAACATATCCTACACATTAAGCAACACATCTTACACATCATATAGCATATCCTACACATAAATCTATTTACATCTTATTTACAGTTTATCAACAAACAAATCTACATATTTTTTTATTTCAAAATTTTTATATAAATTATACATACACACTTCAAAATACCACATACACAATACATAAATGAACCAACACACGATAAAAAAAATACACATACACAATTCAAAGTATCACCTACACAGTACATATATGAACCTACACATTACTTAGATGAACCTACACGTGATAAAAGATGCACATACATAATTCAAGAAAACCACATACGTGGTACATATATGAACCTACAAAATACATAAATGAGCATACACACGATAAAAATTAGAACTACACTATTCAAAATACCACTCACATGGTATATATATGAACTTACATATTACATAAATGAACATACACGATAAAAATTACACTTACACAATTCAAAATACCATAAATACAATAAATGTATGAACCTACATAGTGCATAAATGAACCTACACACGAAAAAAATACACATACACAATTTGAAATCCCACATACACTAACAAAATAAATAATGTAACTTTTAATATAATCATTTTTAAATTATGATATTAATTAGTAAATTAATTAACTGTGAACTAATTAATTTCTAAATAATGTAGCTTTCACATATTGTTGGTCAACATTTTTTTTATGAACATTGAAGAACGTGTTAGCTTGTATAAATTAGAAAACGTATGGTGAAACCCATAAATTTATTTGGTAATAAAAAGTTATGGTAATATAGATTATATGATATTTTTTGCAGGTTGTGATAACTTCTTGCAAGCTTAAATAATTAGAATATTTTATTTGAGATATGATTTAGTTAAAATTTAGGAATGTAATAATGAAATGTAAGTTACAAATATGGCTTCTACAAAGCAAAATACCAACATACCCTTTTTGATTGAAACTCAATTAATTTCCATTAAGATGTTGAAACTCATAATTACACTATTATCATTTTGATTGTAGACCATAAATCAATCATCATCAATGGTTATGATTAACTTCTCGCACTTCTCGCTATAAAATCACTTCTCGCAAGATCCATCCCCTGTATGTATGTATGTATGTATGTATGTATACACCCGCACCTGCACAGATACATATGTGTGTGTGTGTGTGTGTGTGTGTGTGTATATGTATGTATGTATATATACCGATATACACACAGCTGTACAGTTACACATTCATATCATATATATTAGCATTATTTGTCAAATCTCATGTTATTGTTATTATTATTAGATTTGTTTGGAGCTTGTTTATATTGGTTCATTTATGTCGGTTGACTGGGTTCATTTGTTATTAATGTTAACGAGCAATGAATCGAAATGAATATAACATTTACTTTTTTGGTGTGGTTGGACTAGATCTAGGATGGATGATTGGATTTTGAAGGTTTGGTGTACAGGTGGTTTTGTGTGTGTGTATGGATATGTGTGACAATGATTAGAAGAACGATGATAGAATGATGAGAATAAGGATGGAGTTAGGCTTTAGGGGTTTAAACAGGCAAAGCCGAAAGGCTTTTAGGCCCAAAAATATGTTTAAGTCCACTAACCTTAATAATCTCATCCTCTCTTATTATTTAATTGATTTAATTCAACGTCAAACGACACGATAACTAAAATAACTCATAATACTTTATTTATTGTCGAAACGAGAGCGTTACAAGTCTCTCCCCCTTAAAAAGGTTTCAACCCCGAAACCTGTCTAATACATAAACAACTGCGGGTAGAACTTACGCATTTCCTCCTCCGTTTCCCATGTCGCATCAGATCCTTTGCGATGTTTCCAAATCACCTTAACTAAGGGAATGACCGTGCGAAGAAGTTGCTTATCCTTTCGGTCAATGATCTCAACTGGCTGCTCGATATAATTCTGTGACATTTGAGCCAAAACCAGGTACACCTCAGTACGTATTTACAGGTTAAACAAAAAAACGCTTATTACGTAACGATCGAACGATTAACCGAACGGGTCTGGTTATGGCCCAGATATTCTGGGGGGCATCTATAAGCGATATACGATTAATATAAGCTAATATGTTAGTAATATGGCCTTAATTCGATAGCAATCAAGTTAAACGAAAACATGCTCGTTTAACTACCCGCTATAGATTTAAACACGAAAGATAATCACAAACCAAGCATTGTATCATCCGTTAAGCCGAAAAAAGACCTACCAAACAATTATTTGAAATGTTTTAAGCAGTCTGTGAAAATATTTTTGAATTTTACAAACGTATACTACGTTTTTATAAATTTATACAAAAATAGCCGATAAACACTCGTTTCCGCACTATTTGACGTACCCGATATATTTTTCGCGCCAAAAATGTAACATCCGTATTACGAGATTACTAAATAAAAGAATTTTATTGTTTCGTGTGAGTCGCTCGTTTAAATGGGTGCGTGTTTATATTTGATAAGGACTAGGATTGGTGAAGGAAGTGGGTGGTGGGGTCCATAGCTCTCTATATAAAGCCATCCCCCCATCCCTTCACCATTTCTTCACACACACTCCCTAGAACGCACATACTCTCTCAAGACCCGAATCCGATTCCGGGCTAAAGTAAGGAAGATCTTGGTGATCAAGTGTCTTCAAACAACAAGAATCACGTCCAGATCCTCGAGTTGTCCAAATCCGACCCAAACCCGAAGCCAAAGGTGAGTTTTAGCCAACAAGGTTAAGTTTTGTGGTTGAGTTCGACATGCAAATCAATATCTTAGTAGATTAGGTTGTAGGATGTAAGAAAAACATGAACTGGTAAGTCTTAGCCTCACGAGTATGAAATAGGACAAAAAGGTGATGTCCGGACCTCATAAAACACGGGTATACAAAGTTGGTACGACCCAAAACCCATAAAAAGGGTAAAATCGGGTCCTAAGGAAGAGTCACGAAGTAAAATGGCCATTAAATGGTAAAAACAAAGAAAAAGTAGAATTTCGCATCGCATAAGCCCTGCGAAGCGAAAAAGGCTATTTCGCATCGCATGACCATGCAAAGCAAAAAAGGTAATTTTTCATCGCACAGTCATGCGAAGCGAAACAGTTTCATGCGAAGCGAAACAGTTTCGTGCGAAGCGAAATAGTTTTGTGTGAAGCGAAAAAGTTCCATGCGAAGAGAAAAAGCATGCGAAGCGAAAGAGTCATGCGAAGCGAAATTCCATGCATGCGAACCGAAATTCTTCCATGCGAAATTTTATAAAATTCATTTTCTGAAACCCTCTTAACTTAGGGATTCTGATGCATTCAGCTCAACCCCAGCCAGGGGCTCTGCCCCTTGGACCCTGCTAGGGGCTGCTGCCCCTAGACCCCGCTACCAGGGGTGCTGCCCCCGGACCCCCGTTAGTTGAGGGTTCGTAAGCTTAAATGTAGGAAGTAGTGGTAATAGATAATTGACACGTGTAATGTATTGTACAGTTAGCCGTACACAACTAAAGAAGGACTTTACCATTAACGGCGAGAGAAACCGACTCCAGGTGAGTTTCTAGCCCCATTTCTGTGTTATGTTTTGGGGCTGTGTGCATACTCGATGTGATTAGTTAATACACTTACCTTAAGTGGTAAGTGTATGCCGTATGAATGTTTATAAATATACCTAATTAGTGTAGAAAGAGTTAAACGTATGTGTGAAGAGGTATATCTAATGAAAGAAATGTGTGTACGATATGTGTAGTGTATGAATGGTATGTAAGATATGTAGAGCCGAAGAATTAAGGGTTGCCTACCCTAATAATATAGGCGAAGAATAAAGGGTTGCCTACCCTAATAATATAGGCGAAGAATGAAGGGTTGCATACCCTAATAATATATGCGAAGGTTATAGAGCGAAAGGCTCTTTAAAAACGTAGGAAGGTTATGTATGTATAAAATAATGAAGGTAAGTAAAAGTAGGAATGTATGAAAGTAAGAATGTAAAGAATGAGAATGAAATGTATGTACCTGCTTAACTAGAACTCACTCAGCATAGCCGACTTTTAGTATGCACGCAGGCAAATAAGTTGAGGCAGCTGGCTTGAGGAGGGACACATGGCCGTTGAGCTAAAGAGACGGGTATCTATGAAGAAGCGTCATGACTGTTTTATGTTATGTCTATGAATGGATAATTTGCATGTTAAGACAAGATTCGATGTTTTGTAATGTAACACATGAAGTTTTTAATTATTCCGCGAAAGTTTTAATTAACCCTGATTTTAGAACTGTGTTTATGAGTAAATCCAACGCCAAGGTAGGGTTTCCAGGATCGGGGCCTTACAAAAAACCAAACTCAAAATAAATTTGAAATTGGGCTTTCGTTTCTGGTCAGATTTTTAGATCAAAATGGGCCAGGGGAAGCCCAATTTCCGGCCGTAATTGGGGAAAACCCCCCACCTTAGGTTTCCTTCTTTTTACTTATAAAATGTGAGATATTTTATACATCAAGCCAACAAAAATCTGGACTCTCAACCTGTTCTTCAGCTCACCCTTAAGGAAACTTAGGTAAATATTACTAATTTCATCATTTTAACTAATTTTAATTATGTTTAATATCATATAAACATGGGTTAATTGCCAAAAATCATTCCTAGCCATGTAAAAATCCTAAAAATGGCCCATAAATATGTTTTGATCATACACATGGTTAGGAACCTAGTTTGATAGTTTTTTTTGGCCATAAACATGAATTATATGGTTTAAACGGCGTTTTTACGGCTCAAAAGTTCGGTTTTATACCCAAGCCGAAACCCTAAGTTAAGAGGCTGTTTTGTTGATGAAACTTGCTTCATTTGTTATATAGTAATTGTATCTAGCTTGCATAGAAGAAAAAGAACCCGAAAACTTGATTAAAAGGGCGAAAACGAACCAAAACCGCTAAGGTATTGCCGAATCACTCGTTTACGGGCTATTTAGGATTCGATTATGATGTGCATATTTTTAGGTCATAAAATTTTTCAGGTACATAAGGGACTATATCATTGAGTACATGTTCAAATTTGGTAATTTTTCTACAATCCGAGAATATTTGGCGAATTTATTACCGAATTGAGACGTTTATTTGGGAAAAATAGTTAAAATGCTTGAAAAATTATGAAAATTTTTGGAGAACTCAGATTTCGTATATTTGATCACACATGAAATTTGGGAGCATTTGGAAAAGCCGAAGTAGATTTTCTGCATTCGTGTTTAATTGAAATTTTATAGTCGTTTTTTGCCCGGAAAGAATATTGAACAAGGTTGTTACATTCTGGAATTGATACAGATGGTTTTAGGATATAATTTGAGCATCCTAGAATTTTGGTGGAATTTTTGTAAATCGTTTGGGTTAAACGGACGATTTTCATGCTAAATATAGCAAGTAAAATAAATTTTTACAAAATAAATAAACCAGTAAATAATTCTAGAAATATTTTTATAAAAATCTACATATTTATTTGATAAGTGGCTAAATTTCATAATTTAATGATTAACGTTTAATTAATTATGCTAATTTGAAAATTAAACAAATTCAATTCTAATAAAAACCGACAAGTTCGTGATTAACGAACCTGCGGGAATATCAGAACACCAAGAGTGATCAAAAATCATATTTTTGGATTAATTAAGTAAAAACGAACCTTTTTATGAGAAACCTGGACAATCTGGATAGATTGTGTGCGTTTCTCCTCAAATCAAACTGAATAAACGGAAACGGGCCCCGTAGCGAATCCGGAACCCCAGTGTGTGATCTTTCTTTATAACTTAATCATTTTATCGACCAACATATTTACCCAAGCTTACTTCCCCATAACTGTTTTCTGAACACATAAACGAACAACTTGGCCCAGCTGGGAAAACGGGAATCTGAGCCAAGTTCGGTTTTAAGTATTAGACATTGAACAACATCACAACCTAAGCCTATTGCCACTTTCTGGGAGTTCCAACTATACCCAGATTAGTTATACAGCCCAGTTTTGTATTGAGATTATAATAATATTAAATATTAATATTATTATAATATTGATTATAGGAACTAGTGATAGCGAATCAAACAAACCACGAGCTGACTCAGTGCTGATTATCTACTAAACACTGAGTTTCATGACCCCTCTCTTTAAACAGTTTTACGAACTTTTGGGGTGAAAAGCATGTTTGATTAGATATACATATCTGAAACATGTATTGATGTGAATTTTCTAAGTGGTAACACACAAAAGTCCCCACTAACACAGTGATTAACTTTGAGCCGGTGGCTTGTGAATAGTACTATTGGTTTGACAAACCCAAACGGAGCCGGCATGTGTTGTTGAGACTTTACCCCGTTTGCACATGACCATAAATATACAAACACTCCATGTAGTGTTAGACATAGATACTTGGGGCATATTGTGGGCGGAAAGGGGGGCACAGTGGTTGATTGGGCATGGGAAATGGATGCACGCAGCACAAACAGTCAAGGCTTCACTGTAGCTTAGCATAATTACATCATTTACATACATACATACATATATCATAATTACAAATGTTAACTTGTGAATATTCATAACTGTTTTCTTGAAACTCGTGAAACTCACCAACTCTAGTAGTTGACCCGTTTTAAACTGCTTTTCAGGTGTACCTAAATTAGAATAACTTGGTGATCTGCTACGTGTTCAAGGTATGGTTGATGCTATGTGAATAGAAGCAAGGGTGTTATTAGTAACACCATATAGTTTAACGAATTAGTTTTGTTTGTATCACCTAGACTGTAAAACAATGATAGAATAATGTAATGTAATATATTGTGAATTAGTTTGTAATGTTTCTTTATAAACAATGTCGTTGATACCAGAGGTGTCTGTTACATTCCCGTTTTACGCTTCCGCATTGTGCTAGTCGGGGTGTGACAAATTCAATCGCTCATCTACCTCTATGTCCATTAACGGCACGTGAGACGTGTCGTCTGCAAGACACTTCCTTAAGTGAGAAACGTGAAACGTAGAGTGAATCACTTCCAGTTTTGCAGGTAGATCGAGCTGATATGCCGCTTCTCCTACACGAGCTATGATCTTAAACGGTCCAATATACCTTGGACTTAGCTTCCCTCTGTTCCTAAAACGAATAATACCTTTCCACAGCAAGACCTTAAGCATCACGTTGTCGCCAACGTTAAACTCGATTAGTCGTCGTCGTTTGTCAGCATAAGACACACATTCGCTAATGTTTTTTTTTTTTGACGAGATGGCCTTTCTTATAAGCAGAAAGTGAACACTCTTAGTTAATAAGTCCACAATCACCTAGATGGTATCATTCTCAGTTGTATGCGGTAGCTTAGTTATGAAATCCATGGTGATGTGTTCCCGTTTCCACATCGAATCCTCCTAAGGTCATTACAAAAAGAGTAACAGGGAACTCACATCCCTCTAATTCTACCTTACCTTCCTTAACCATTCTTATTATCCTAACAGAGGTATCACTAGCCGTTTTTACCATAAAAGTTTCAGGCACACGACTACATGTCATTTTAGCTAACTTACAGAATGTTACATCTACGAAACTTCTATTAGCACCTGAATCGAATAAAATAGAAGCAGAAATATCATTTACTAGAAATGTACCTGTCACAACATCGGGAATCTGCTTGGCTTGCTCTTGAGTCAGCATGTAAGCCCTTGTCTTTGGCCAATTCTTCTTGGCATCTTTCTTTCTACTACCTTCAGCTTCACCTTCATTACACTCTCGCGCAAAGTGACATGTCTTCCCGCACTTGTAACACGCGGGCTTAGCATTACACTCGAGAGCATAATGCCCCATTTTCCCACACTTGTAGCAAGCATTCGATCCCAATCTACACTCTCCTCCATGAGCCTTTCCACACTTATGACGGACGTCAGTACCTTTTCCCCACTTGCACTCACCACCATGCAATTTCTCACAAGTGACACGGTTTCTTCTCCCACACCTTATGTTTCTTGTCTCTCGGGTTCCACAGCTGAGTACCGTGCCTCTTTCCCTGAGTATACCACTTCTCGTCTTTCTTCACCACAACAACCGCTTCATTCACCACCAGGTCCTCGTAAACCACTTCTGCAAGTTCGACCATGGAATCGAAAGTAGCATGTCTACTTGCCTTGACCAGTGTGCGGACGTTCGGTGGAAGTCCTCTGACATAGCACTTAATCCTCTTAGCTTCAGTATTCACCATTTCAGGCACAAGTCTTGGCATACGGTTAAACTCAGTAGTGTATTCACGGTGGGTCATATTTCCCGCTTTCGAGTTCCGGAATCTCATCTCTGCTCTTTCAACCTCACCATCAGCACAAAACTTCTTCATTACCATCTCTCTAAGATCATCCCACCTCATAGCCTTAATTTCAGCAAAAGTCTTTCTTTGTTCAACTGTTTCCCACCAGAACATAGCTTCATCACCAAATGACTGACTAGGGAAGCCCACAGCTTGGTCAGGACGACACTCGCTAATGCGGATAACCTTATCCACTGCAGTTATCCACTGAAGGGTAGAGATTGCGTCAGCAGTACCAGTTAGCTAGGGTGGGTCACAACCTTTGAAGGTTCTGTACTTACAACCACCTCTGCCCCTCTTACCATCATGAACCTTCACAGAACGAACTTCACTCGATGCCTCAACCTTAGTCTCAGTATCCTTCATACTACTCTCCCCAGTCTTATCAACAGTCTTATTACGGCTTTCAGTAGACTTGTCTGATTGAAGATTCTTCACTGCGGCAGAAACTGCTTTAGTAATCACAGCTTGAATAGCATGATCGAGCTGATACTCTTCTTCACGTACAGTCAGGCTTCTATCCTCTCTAGGCTCAGTAATCGGTTCCTTAGAGGGTACTGGGTTAATACGGGGCCTACAACGACGCCCCTTACGCCCTCCTTGTCCATCAGTCTTAGTACCAGCCATCTAAATCCTAAAGGGAAAACAAAAACATCGTCATGTGAGGAACTATTTAGTATAAGGATAGTAAGGCTGCAGGTAATAACAGTGGCCAGCTTGGATTAGCTGCTCACGTTACTCGCCGTGTCCTATATACTTCCTTTCGTGAGTCTACTTGTGCTTGGTTCTACTTAAAGCAGTTAACTAATCAAGCATTTGAAGTACAAACGAACAATTCTATAACTAACAATTCATATAACTTTCCTTACTTATCCCTACGTTATACGCAAGGGGATTCACGTTCTTAAGCTTGTTTGAGTGACACATGGCATTCTCTGACTGGTATCTTCTTTATTTATTCTTTTCGTCCCATTCTCTATTCGAGTCTAAGCATGAATGATGCTTATTCTCTCGAACTTATGCTCTGATACCAACCTGTAAGGCCCCCGAGCCCAGGTGCCCTACTCATTTAAAACATTTCGCGGAATAAAGTCAACCATCCTTACATAACTTAAATACTTAATCTTAAAAGGAAATAAAATAAGTCTTAACATAAATATAAATAACACGTGACACTTCTTTACTTCGATGCCAGTCTTCGTTTATTTGACACGTGTCTCCCTCTAAACAAGCTGCCTCATCCTACTCACCTGCGTGCGTACTAAAAGTCAGCTACGCTGAGTGAGTTCTAGTTAATCAATTAACATATAATACTTTCATGTCCATACTTATACGCGTCTGGAGATACGTATTTTGTACTTTACTTGCTATAACTCATTCATATATACTTTACGTACATACATATGTATTTACACACTTTCTTCCCTACTTTCCTATGATATACCGTATCTATCCTACTTCTACTATCTCAGATGTTATTAGAGTCTGGTCCCTCAATCTCAGATATTTGCAAGGGTCTAGTCCCTTCTATCCCAGATATTAATAGCGTCCGGTCCCTCTAATCTTAGATATTATTAGGGTCTGGTCCCTACTATCTCAGATATTATTAGGATCTGGTCCATCTATCTCAATCTAAGATATTATTAGGGTCTGGTCCCTTTGTCTCGTTTAAACATACAACCATACATGTCCCGTTAATAGTCCATACATTACTTCATATGTTTCCTATCATACGTGCATACTTTACACATCTTTCAATTGCATATATAATAATTATATTTATTTACGCACATTCATACAACAATTAATAATAACATTAAATAAATAATCATACACTTATCACCTAGGATAAGTGTATTAACTATCACATAAGAGTATGCACACAGCCCCGAAAAAACGTCACAGAGAAAGGGGCTAGAACTCATTTGTAGTCGGTGCCTCTCTAAATTAATAGTAATTCCTTTCTTCAACTGAGTTCGACTAAGTGTTAATAACACACATGTATTAATCTCTATATTTGTTTTTTACTTATTTCTTTAAGTTAACGGGGTTAACTTTTAAGTTAACGGAATCGACATATAACCTTCTTTAACCGTTCATATTAATTTATTTTACTTGGCCTTATCTTATTAATGAACCGTCTTTATTAGTTTGCGTTCTCAACGACATTTATTATTATCATATTTATGTTTATTATTATATTAGTTCATTACTATTTGTTTTTATTATTATTATTATTATTATTATTATTATATAATTGTTTATATTTGTTAGTTATCATTCGTTCGTACACTCCTTTTAATTTCTCCATTTACAACTGACTCTTACGTTTAAGTGTTTCCAAACGGGTCCCATAAACCGTTGGTTTTGCATAAGGCGAGTTGTGGGTTCTAAACGAGTCGGGTCTCGGGTTCGGGTTTCATTCAAGTTCTCACATCACTACCATCCTTTTATTATTATTATTATTATTATTATTATTATTATTATTATTATTATTATTATTATTATTATTATTATTATTATGAATCTACAATAACACCCCCCCCCCCCCACTAAAACCTAAGTATATAAACCCTGCCCCCACCCCCACCCCCTCATTCATCTCCTCCTTCTTCTTTCAACTGCAACCCTAGCCGCCACTCCTTTCTCTCTCTCTTTTCCGGCGACTCGAGTGTCCGTGATCGGGGACAGGCTTTGGGTCTTGGTTCCCTCCTTTATACCACGGCTACCCCACCACCACCACTTCTACTTCTTCCCTTTTCTTTCTTTTTGGCCACCCACTTCGACCACAACGCTACCGCCTCTCTAGCAACTCCAGCGACCATCACAGGAAGGCTCACATAAAAGAATTCGCACTCAACAATTCACATGGGCTGCGAATTAAATCCGGGAAAAGAATTCGCATGGATGAGAATCGGATTTTGAAACCGATTCGCATGAGGAACAGGTCACGCGAATGGCTAAAGCGATTCGCACATCATTCCATTCGCTTGAAAGGATTCGCACAAATCCATTCGCGTGAATGAGTTGTTCGAGCCTTATTAACCCTCAAACGTTGATGGGGGGAGCCAGTCAGGACATTGATGGCTATGAAGAGCTGCGAGAGAAGTTCCCCCGGAACTTTAGTCAACAATGAAAGGCTATGAAGAACCCCAACGAGATTTTGCACATTCGAAGAAGGGATGATGAGAAGGTGGAACAGTTTATGGAAAGGTATGCCGAAAGCATAAACATATAGGGGGTCCCAGAGGTGATGAAAATAAGTGGGTTCATTAACAAGGTGAAGTTCTCCCAGCTCACAGAGAAACTGGGAGAAGACTTCCCTACCACATTTGACCAACTCATGGATCGAGTCAGGGCTTTTGTCAAGGGGAAAGATACAGGTTCTAAGCTAAGAGAGTGGGAAGGAAAGAAGGGAGTCTTTAAGGCAAGAAATGGAGAGAAACATGTCGGGTGGGGGGGATCACTCGAGGATATCTTCCTTGGAGGGAGCAAGGTTTGCTCCCTACAGACCTCCACATCCCTCGTCACCTACCCCCTCCTATTACCCTCTGCGTTTCCCCACGTATTCCCAGCAAGAAACCCCCCGACACAGACCTCTCCTGGGCGTAAGGCAGGTCCCAGGGCCGGGAGATGTAATGGTAGCGGACAAAACTAGGTATACCCTAGACCCGCTGGCCCTTCAGAGCAACCTTACAAGCCCAACCCCCAAGGATACTGCAATTATCACAAGAGCCAGGGGCATGCCACTGAAAACTGTGTATAGCTAAAGAGGCTATGGGAGGCTACGTTGAAAGCGGGGTAGTTACCCTTACCCTCCAAAGAGTCCTCATCGAAAGTCAAAGAGGAAGACGGAGATAAACACCTTGTCGACATGATCAGGGGGCGCGGGGATGATAGAGAAGACGGGGAGAGAGCGTCTAAGTGAGAATATTATATATGTTCCTATCAAATCCCTCGTGGATGAACGTATCTCTATAATTTTCAGGGCTAAGTAATGAAGATGCCAGGGAGATGCCTCTGAACATATCGGCTAGTGTAGCCGGGCATTGTATAGCGCATGTACACATTGACGGGGGAAGTGGTGTGGAAGTTATGTATGAACATTGTTTTGCCAGGCTCCAAAGGGAGGTTAGGAGCCGATTGGAAGAAGATCTGTGCCCATTAATTGGGTTCTCAGGGGAGGTTGTGAAACCTCTGGGTTCTTTGACCCGTCTTCTATAATTTCAAAAAAAATTATATAATATGTAACAAATTTTTTAAAACCCATGTAACAAAATTTTTAACAATTTTACATATGGGCATACATTTTTATTTGTAAAAATATATGTAACAAGTGTTTAAACAACTTTACATATTTTAAAATATGTAAAAGTATTCATAACTTAAAAAATAACTTTATATTTGTAAAAAAATATAAAATATGTAAATATTTTTTAAAAAAGGTTACATATAAGCATATTTTTACATATGAAAAAATTCTAATTGTGTAACAAACTTTTAAACAAGTTTAAATATGTAAAAATACGTAAAAATAATTCACCTTTAAAAGTTTTATTTATATTTGTAAAAATAAGCTTATTTTTAAAATATTTTGTCTCGGCTTCATACATCAAGTAAAATTAAAAGGTCTTAATTCAAGTAAAATTATAAAAATAAAATAAAGTAACATAATAATAAATTTGAATAATATAAAAAAATCACGTATAAAAGTTGTTTTAAATATTCATAAAACAATGGTGAATATGATTCTTTTATTGTTTATATATATTTTTCTGTTGTTTATTTATTTAAAAAATCATTGAAAATATGGAAATAAAAGTTGTGCCACCTTTTATGTTTCCCTAAATCAGTGTATTAATTTCATTCAATGTTTTTGAATGTTTTTAAATAAAAATATAAAACACAAAAAATATGAAAAGGTTTTGATAATAATTTTAAATAAAAAGTGAAATTTAAAATGTGAAGATGTTGATTTGACACTTGTGTTGTAGTCTTGTGATTTCAAAGATTGAAGACTTTAATGGCAAATTACTAAACAGCCATTTTGTTCCCCCATCTGTAATATTTTAATGGTTTTACAAACTTGATTGAGGTTAAATTAATAACAACAGTTTATTTGATACATCAATTGATGCTATTGAGTTTCTACAGTTTTTGCATCTAAGGTAGGTTTTTATAATATTTTTTATCCTTTATATGTGTGTATATATATATATGGTTAGATTAGAATAAAAATTCATTTGAGTTGTGAAAATTTTAGATAACCATTCTCAACCACATGTTTTTAATTAAAAATTAAATCTTGTGGTCCATAATTAAAGTTAATAAAAAATGTAAAAGTTTATTTACCTTTTCTCTCTTCTGAAAACATATATAAAAATTACTAAAAAAATGTAAAAAAAAAATAGCAAAACATTTTTTTTATGTTTTCGATGTTTTGTATTAAATGTACATATATTACATGTAACAAAAAACGATGTTACATAGGGTTTTCACGGGTTTTCACAACTTAAATGGGTTTTCATTATATGCTTTGCCTACATATATATATATATGGTAAGAATCCTAAGAGAACCATTGGCAAATTGAAAACTTTGAGAACCATTTTGGACCACTAAAAACCCTCTAAAAAATATTTAAAAAATTATAAAACAAATAAAACGAAAATTTTAAAAAGGTAAAAAAACCAAAATTCTTATATTTCATTCTGGTTTCATTAAAAAAACAAATTTTTTTTCTTTTTAATTCGTATTATATGTATACACATATGTATACTTTGATTTAATCTCTAGTTACGTAACGTACACATATGTACATTATCATTTACCTTAAATTATACATATGTGTATAGGAAAAAACATGTGCGTACATATTATACATATATGTATAATAAAAAAAACCGATTTTTTTTCTTTCTAATTCGTATTATACCTATACACATATGTATACTTTCATTTAATCTCTAGTTACGTAATGTACACATATGTACATTATCATTTACCTTAAATTATACATATGTGTATAGGAAAAAAAAAACATGTGTATAATTTAGCTAAATCAAGAATTTTTTTTTAGAAACCGGGATGATAAATAAGAACTTTGGTTTAGTTTTTTTTATTTTTGTGTTTTTTTTTTGTTTTATGATTTTTTTTATTTTTGGGTTTTTTTGTGGTCCAAAATGGTCTCATAGTTCTCAATTCCCAAAAGTTCACACATGATCCTGATCCTATATATATATATATATATATATATATATATATATATAGGGAATCGTTAGAATGAAAACCCACTTGAGTTGTGAAAACTCTAGAAACTCATTCTCAACCACATGCTTTTAAAAGTTTGAATCTTGTTGTCCACAATTAAAGTGAATAAAAAATGTAAATATAAATATATTACGTGTGTATGAAAAAAAACGATGTTACATAAGGTTTTCACAGATTTTCACAACTCAAATGGGTTCTCATTATATATATATATGTGAGAAAATGACTAAAATGGCTCATTTGATCAATTGCATTCCTTAACTCACTTCCCAATTCTACAAATACCCAAAATGGCCCTTTCGAGAATGGTCGGACCGACCGTTTAGTTCTGTCATCCGACGGTTTATGAAACCAACAAGATCTTGACACGTGTCATCAAAACAATAAGATCTGTCACCCTACTAATCTATATGTCGGCCAACTAATTTATTCTATTGGTCGACTAATCTATTTCGTTGGCCGAGTGATCTATTCCATCGACCCTTTGTTTTAAAAATAAATCCCTTTGTTTTAAAAATAAATCATTTATGACATACCCAACAAAATAGATCAGGTGGCCGACAGATAGACCAGTCGACCGACGAAATAGATCAGTCAGCTGGCAGAATAAATTAGTAGGATCACAGATCTTGCTTGTTTTGAGGACACATCAAAATCTTGTTGGTTCCATAGACCGTCAGACGGTAGAACTAAACGGTCGATCCGCCCGTTTTTAAAATAACCATTTTATGTATTTATTTATAGAATGAAGGGCTGGTTAAGAAATTTTGTGGATCAAATGGGCCATTTTATCCTTTTCCCTAAATATATTTATCTTGAAACAATCTGCAACCAAATAACATTTCCCAAGACTTTTTAGAAACGCAGTGTCCGCCACTCATTTCACCTACCTATGCCACAAATATAGATATGCCATATGGGCCCCTCTATATAGATTTTCTTTTATATAACGCCAGTGTACGATATACTGAAAGGTCGCAAGTCGTTCTATGGCCGACCCCAGTTTGAAACTCTTAAAAGAGTTTGTTTAAGGACATAACCTTTGGTTCCTCTCGCGTTCTTGAAGGAATATTTTTTCCTGATGTTACTTGACACAGTTGTGTCGTCACAAGAGTCGAAACCCTCTGGCATAATGCAATAGAATAAAATCCCCATTTTGACTTGGATTCGAACTGGCAATCTCACAAACAAAGCCTAATTTTTATATTCATTGTCATAACGAACTGGCTAACCTAAAAAATTATAGCCTCTTTATATAGATAAAAAATAAAAGAATATTTAGTAAAATATAATAGGACTACATAATTACTTTTAATTTTACTGTCAACTAACAATTTAGTGCTATGTTGTCTTGTCTATATAAAAATGATATTGTGGATTCAAATTTTTATAAAAATGAATGAAAGTTTGAACAATTTTAGGTGGAATGAATTTGTTATTAAAAACAAACAACTTTGAATTAACTTTTAACAATCGTTCAAAAAAAACAAACTTAGGGTTCGATAAGTTGGCACCAGAATCGCTGAAATGAGTTCAATTAAAGTTCATTTATTTTCCATAAATGTAAGATACTTATGATATGTCACACTCTAATTTAGGGCCTAGGAGTATGACCACTAGTTGGTATATGTTTTGTAAATATATCAGAGTTAATGGGTGCAAAGCGGAAGACTTGATTAAAATAATATTATATTCCAAAAGTCGGGAATTAAACACCCGATAGTTAGTACAAAAGTGTTTTACATATGTTAATATATGTTAAAAAAATCATGTTCATTGGATTACATCGAAACAGAAGGCAAGCGGGCAACAAGCTGCGCCGCTACCTCTTTTTGAATTGCAAAACCCAATCTTTTAAAAACTATATTTGCTGATCTTGGAGTCATAACATTACTATGCATGACCCGCTGAACACGGGTAAGTAGCTCCACAGCTTCAGGCGCGAGGAAACCAAAAGTGTTTTAATTTGGAAAACCATAATTTACATTATTTTAATAACAAAAACTTCATTTGAGGCATCAGATCGTCGAATGGCTATCCATATTCTCCAAACACCTATTCTGATTACATGTAAAACAGTTTAAAAAATACGTCAGCAACGCATGCTGGTGAACACATTGACACCAAAATAATTTTGATACTTAATCATCCCCTTGGATATCTTATGACCTGGCCTATCGTGGCTTAGGAAATAATCAAGTTTTAAAAGTCTGAATTACTATTACAAACTCCAGCTTAACTCGAAACCACTTAGCAAACACCACATCGTTCGAGGACTTAACAACTACCAATATACACAAGATAATCCCCTCTCGGACATTACTTAGGTCCGGCCTAACGTGATAGAGGCATTATCAGGCGTGGTACGGTGTGCCCACCATTTACACACATATGAAAGGATCCAGAAAAACGTATACGATAGTCTGAGGGCAAGCAATTACCTTTGTTTATAAAGTTTTAGGGATACATAATCCTATGTAAACATTTGTAAGACTCGTTATAAAAGTTTGCTTGTAAAGAGTTTAGACGTATTCACCTTTGTTCTTGATCAGTGTGTCTCACTGAATTATACTTGCTTGTTACCTCGGACCTATAGTACGAGAATAACATTTTATAAATAACTAGATCCACGATCTAGCTTTAGACCTTTAGTCTATTCGCATTACCTTTACCTTGATAATCATTTCTTTATATAATACACTTGGACTTTTAATCCATATTTGCTTATTATTTATATACTATGTTTCTTCTTAATGAAGAAACATATATATCAGGTTTCTTCTTTCATAAGAAACATTATAAAATTTTATATTTATAAAGAAATAATATTTCAACTATACCTTTGTCTTATAAAATCTATATTTCACATATTGTTTGATCAAGGTATGAGCTATATCCTCGACTACGGTCTAAGTCATATATAATAAAATAAACGGGCACAACACCTACCTTGTATGGATGCTTTTAAAAGAAATGCATAGGCTTTATGCGGGCAGCACTCCTACTTATCGTTGGGTAATCGAGAGAACAAACCGAAAGAAATTTTACTACTTGTATTTCGAGATAATGAACACGTTGGAACGTCAGGATCGTTGGCACATACTTCAAGGTAATAGGTGTGATTGGAGGGCGGATAGATGAATGGGGTTTCACCCCGTGGCCACATATTTATAGGCAGAATTTGTGTTCCTTCGCATAGCACGATGTACCATTAACTGTCCATTCGTGTAGCGCTAATGACAAGTTAACCGACTCTAAATATTTTATTCCTTCGCGTCGCACGATGTACCATTAGCCGTTCGCGTAGCGCAAAGGACAAAGTAGGTCTGGTGTCTCAAAACCTAGAACTGCCACGTGTCACCACGTGGTGACACATGTCCTGTCACATGTTGCCACGTGTTAGCACATGGTACGATTACTTCGTGACTACTTCGCGTAGCGCGGAGATGAAATAAATGGTTCATTCGCATAGCGCGAAGTAACTAAAATTCTAGAATTTCAATTTTTAGTCCCTTGACTTCTGAACTCTACATTTTTGGCTCGAAAATTTAGAGATGTTACATCCTCCCCACCTTGGAATGAATCTCGTCCTCGAGATTCGCTAAAAAATTGTGGATATTTCTTCCTCGTCTCTAATTCTAACTCCCAAGTAAATTTTGGTCCTATTTGGGAGTTTCATCTTATCTTGACTAACTTTAGTTTTCGCCATTTATGTTTCTTAACTTTGAAATCTTCAATTTGTAGAGGTTGTTCTACAAAATTAGATTTTCATTAATTTCAACGTCTCTTAAAGGCATAGCTATAGTTTCGTCGGTTAAACATTTACATAAATTAGAAACATGGAAAACATCGTGTCCTTTCATCTCTTCTGGAAAATGTAAGCGATAAGCTACAGTACCGATTCGTTCTAATATTTCGAATGGTCCAACAAAACAAGGACTTAATTTACCTTTCTTTCGAAATCGTACACCTTTTCCAATGTGATACCTTTAATAGAACTTTATCGCCTACTTGAAATTCTAACGGCTTACGACGAACATCTGCATAACTCTTTTGTCGATCTCTTGCCGTCTTAAGTTGTTCACAGATTTGTAATACTTTATCCATTGTTTCTTGGACTATCTCAGGTCCAGATATTTGATTATCTTCAGTTTCAGACCAACATACCGTGTGTTCTACATTTTCGTCCATAAAATGCCTCGAATGGCCTGGCCTGAATACTCGTGTGATAACTATTGTTATATGAGAATTCCATCAAAAGAAGATGATCATCCCAACTTCCTCCTAAATCAATCGCACAAGTTCGGAGCATATCTTCTAGCGTTTGAATTGTCTTTCGCTTTGCCCATCAGTTTGGGGGTGACAAGAAGTGCTAAGATTCAATTGAGTTCCTAACGCTTGTTGAAAAATATTCCAGAAATGAGACGTAAATCTACTATCTCGATCGGATATGATAGATAATAGCACACCATGTAACGATATGATGCTGTTTACGTATATTCGTGCCAATTTATCCATAAAGTAAGATTCATTGATTGGTAAGAAATAAGCAGATTTAGTTAACCTATCGATGATGGCCCATATAGGATTATGCTGACGGGTAGTTTTAGGTAGTTTTGCAATGAAATCTGTTGTTATCATCTACCACTTCCAAACGGGAAGTTCAGGTTGTTGAAGCAAACCTGAAGGTTTTTGATGCTCTGCCTTAACTTGCAAACAAGTTAGACATTTACCTACATACAGAGAAATATCCCTTTTCATTCCATTCCACCAGTAGTTAGGGTTAAGATTTTGATACATCTTATCACTACCGGGATGCAGCATATATTTTTATTTATGAGCTTCACTCATAAGTCTTTCTCATAGTTCACTAACAATTGGTACCCAGATTCTGTTTCCAAGCCTGAGTATATCATCATCTCATTTGACTAAAGAGTCAATGGTACCATTACGTTTTTCTTTGGAGATTTTATTTTCTTCGATGACTTGTTTCTGAGCCTTCTTGATTTGTTCAATTAAATCTATTTGAAGCTCTAATCTTAGAGCTCGAACTCTCTTGGGTTTCTCATGTTCATTTCGACTTAATGCGTCAGCTACGTACCACATTTGTTTTACCCTCATGATAAATGATTTCGCAATCATAATTATTTCAGGTTTCCATCCATCTTCTTTGGCGCATATTAAGTTCTTTCTGATCAAAGATGTGCTTTAAGCTTTTATGATCAGTATACACGATAAACTTGACTCCATAGAGATAGTGTCTCCATAATTTCAAGGCGAAAATTATGGCACCTAACTCTAAATCGTGAGTCATATAATTCTTTTTGTGTATTTTTAATTGACGAGAAGCATAAGCTATTACTTTCTTTCTTTGCATTAGTACACAACCTAAACATGAATGAGATGCGTCACTAAATATAAGGAAATCTTTCGTACCTTCTGGCAAAGCCAGTATAGGTGTGTTATTAAGCTTTTGATTGAGGAAGTCAAATGCTTCTTGCTGCTTGGTTCCCCATTCATATATAACATTTTTTCGAGTTAATGAAGTTAAGGGAACTGCTATTCGAAAGAAGTTTTCAATGAATCTTCTATAATATCCAGCGAAACCTAGGAAACTTAGGACCTTGGATGGCGATCTAGGAACCTCCCATTTAGCTATCGCTTTAATCTTGGCAGGGTCTACTTGAATTTCATTGGCATTTACAACATGACCAAGAAATTGTACTTCATGTAGCCAGAATTCACACTTAGAAAACTTAGCATACAATTTCTCGTTTCGAAGTAACTCAAGAAAAATCCTAAGATGAACTTTATGATCTTCCTCTAATTAAGAATAAATGAGTATGTCGTCGATGAATACGATTACAAATTTATCTAAATAAGGCTTGCAAATTATATTCATCATGTCCATAAAAGTAGGTGGAGCATTAGTAAGTCCAAATGGCATTACAGTGAACTCATAATGTCCATAACTTGTTCGAAAAGCTGTCTTCGGAATATCTTCTTCTTGAACTTTCAGTTGACGGTATCCTAAGCGTAAGTCTATTTTAGAAAAGAAACTCGTTCCTTGCAATTGATCGAATAAGTTTTCAATTCTAGGTAGCGGATATCGATTCTTAATAGTTACTTTGTTCAATGCTATATAGTCGATACACATTCTCATTGATCCGTCTTTCTTCTTGACGAATAATATCGAAGCTCCCCAAGGTGATGAACTAGGAGGAATAAATCCTTTTTCCAGTTTTCATCCAATTGTTTCTTCAACTCCTTCATTTCCGTCGGAGCTAATCGATATGGGGATTTGGCCATTGGAGCGGTTCCAAGCATCAAATCTATTCTAAATTCGACTTCTCAATTAGGTGGAATACCTGGAAGTTCATTTGGAAAGATGTCGAGAAAATCGGATACTATAGGTACATCTTTTATCTCTTTTGTCTTTCATTCCTGGGTAACATAGGCCATAAATGCTAAACAACCTTGGTTTAGACATTTGTTAGCTTTAATCATAGAGATTATCATAACTTGGCTAGCATCCTTGTCACTAGCAATTTGAAATGTTCGCTTGTCTGGGGCTTGTAGCTCTGTGATTTTCTTACTACAAATGATACGAGCACGGTAATCGGATAACCAATCCATACCCAGAACTATGTCAAAGCCAGCTAATGTCATGGGTAATAACTGTACGCGTATGACATAACCTGCCAACAAAATCTTTTCATTTTCAAGGGTATCTAATACCTTAACTACCTCACTATTGGTTGTCTCGATGTTTAAAGTTTTACTTAATTTCTTTAAAGGTTCATTTAATAGAATACAAAACTTATAATCTATAAAACTTTGATTTGCACCAGAATCAAATAAAAATCTTGCATAAACGTTATTAACTAAGAACGTACCGGTGAAGGTGTCCGGTATGTCTGCAACCTTTTTGGTGTCGAGTACGAAGACTCGAGCATTCCCCTTCTTCCCATCATTCTCGGTGCCGCTTCCTCCAGCAACAACATTTTTCTTTGGGCATTCAAAGCTGAGATGTCGGTCTCCTTGCAATTAAAGCAAGTCATTGATTTCTTCCAACAATCTGCTGCAACATGTCCTGTCTTGTTACATGAATCACAAACTACAGATGTAGATGCTGCAAATCGGTACCAACCCAGATGATGCCTCTTACAAATCTTGCACAATGGGTAGTTAGGGTAAAACCTCCCCTCCTCTTGTCAACCTCTTTACCTTTAAAACGAGTATTTCCTCTCCCTTTCTTATAATTTGTTGTATCACTCTTCTTATCCTTTTCCTTGTTACAGATAAGACCATTTATCAAATAATCAGCTAGTTCAATGGCGGAATCGTTGGTTTGTGGTAGATAAGACCTTACCATGTCTCGGATTTCCCTAAGTAAACCCCATATATAACGAGTTACCTTGCTTGACTCCAATGTAACCAACTGAGGCACAAGCCTGCAATACTCTTGAAATTTCATATTGTAGTCCTTCAAATTAGTTTCAACCACCTTGTGGTTCAGAAACTTGGTTTGAATAAAATCTATCTCATGCATTGGACAAAACTTTTGTAGAACCAAACTTTTAAACTCTCCCCACGTTAGTTTGTACATGGGTCCTCTTCCACTTGACATTATTTGAGTGTTCCACCACTCTAATGCTTCACCATTAAACATCTGGGATGTGTACTGAATCTTCTCTTCTTCAGTACATTTGCTTATTATCACGTTTGACTCCATTTCTTCTAGCCATCTTATTGCTGCTACGGCGCCATTATCGCCATAAAATTCTTTTGGTCCATACGTCTTGAAATCCTTAAATAGAAAACCTTCAATTCTCAATTTCTTTTTAAAGGTTCGTTTAAAGTCTTCAACGGTATTCGAACCATGATCACTTTCTTCACCTTGGTGTGTAGGATTCGAGTGAGATTTAGATTTTATAGTTCTATTGGATTTTCTGGTTTCACTTTTATGAGCTGATCCATCTTTCATGGCTTGAAGCAATGGATTCATTGCGTTAGTTATCGTTTCTTGCATCTTTGTTATCAACTAGTTAGGAATCTCTTGAGCAGGTTCTGTTCTAGTTTTGTTGCTTCTTTGGTCTGAAACTTTCCTATTTTGTGAAGGGTTGGTTTGATTCGACATTCTGAAATTATAAAGAAATTGTTTTAGAAAAAAATTATTATTTATATACCGGTAGATAGAATATCTTACAAACCGGAATATTTTACAACAACCAACCACGAGCACACAAGTACTACTAATTGACTCAGAACAAACGATACAAATACAACAAGATACGCTTCTTAATCCTTCATATAGTCTTTAATCATCTTCTTCATCTTACTACATTTATGTAGTAATTTGCGTCCAATTTGCTTTTTCTTACTAGCTTCAGTAGGAACTTTCTTCCTCAAATCATCAGTTTCATGCAACGCTCAATCTAGATGTTCCTCTTGAGATTGTTGTATGAAATTGTTTGTTGTAAAATGCGTTGCTTAAGTTGTACTCCTTTATTAGGCCTCTGCTTCTTTTGTCTATGCCACTTTTATTTTTCCTTTAAACGTTTTCTGTAGCTTCAATTGGAGTTCTTTGCATTTGGCCACATTTATTTTACCCTTACACGTGTTTTCAGGGTCAGGGTTTTCTATATTGTTAACAAAATACACAGAGAGAGAGAGAGAAAGAGAGAAAGAGAGACGATCTCTCTCTCTAGAACAAAAAAAGTAACACATGTAACTGTTGTCCGGTCTTCTATTTGGCACCCTCCTACCTATGTATTTGCTTCATCTTTCAAAATTGATTGACCATTTGAGCCCAAATTCTATAGATCCACCTCGAGCAATCTCCAAAACCTTTCCTAGCACTTCATCTCCCGAATCATGACACACCTCCCACGTCCCTTCAACGATTTCTTCATTTCATTCCTGATTTCAGTTTGATATTAGTGTTCTTCCCTTTGCTGACGATGCTTCAAATTATTTTGTTTGTCAAGACACCTAAATGAAAGACATGCCTTCGGAACATGTTATGAAGATTATCAGGTAAGTATTTCTTCTGTTTGGCCTAATATTCAGTTAGATATACAACAAACATGCTTTAGTTTGAATTTCTAGGAGGCTATTGGTACAAATCTTATCTTACTAATATATTAAAGCAAGCACTATGTGCGTACATGTCATCTTTTTAAAGTGTCTACATAGGATGACACATAATCTATTTTCAAAATTAAATCCTATTTAAATCTATTAAATTTAATATGCTACACTTATTATTATTTTTAAAATTTCAAATTAAATTTTCATTAACTCTCATTTAATTTAATGGTGATTTCCATAAATAAAAAAAATGTTTAATGTTTATTTATTTTATTACGTATTTTAAACTAATTTTTAAATACTTTATTTCAAAATATTTTTATTATAAAGATCCGTTTTATTTGCGTAAAACAACTAATATATGCCTAAACTATTAAATGTCTCTTTTTTGAGCGTGCGTACATCTAAATGCCCAGAATTTGCCTTCTGTGAAAATTTAGTTAAACTTGGCTTGATTCTTAATTTATTTTACCATTTTAAAATTAAAGTTATCATTTCGTATAATTGAATTGTATATAAACATCTGTATCATTTATATTATATTCTTTATTTAGCCCGGGTATGCACGGGTTATTAACCTAGTTAACATTAATACATTATAACTAGGACACTCAGGTGAATTCCATCGCTTCTCTAAGGTGATCCAAAGTTTCTTTTAATTATGTATTCATCATTTTAACAAAATTAAGGTCACATTTCATATTTTGTGTTTTATATTTAAGTAATAATATGATGAATTACAGGTTATTTGCTTACATAACAAGCAAAATGCAAGCTTCTGCCCGTCTGAAAGTCCCATATTTATACTTTATTAGTTATAAATTTTTCAGCTTTACATATTTATACTTTATTAGTTATAAATTTTTCAGCTTTAGAAATAGACGAACTGAAAGGGGTAAAAGTCCCATTTTTATAGTTTATTTGTTATAATTTTTCAGCTTTAAGCTCTTGAATTAGATATTAATTTTATGGTTGAATTTAATTATTTTTGGTAGGAGATCACACAACAAAAATTGGGGAAATGTGAAGAATGCAAGCTGGGATTACATTTGCTCTAGTTTCCCTAGGTAAATATGTTTGCACTTTGTGCAAAAAAAAATGTTTTTCAAAGAGTTTTTTTTTTTTTTGCTCTTTTTTGTAAGGTCGCGTAACTAGGTTAAAATGGTAAATCTTTTTAATGTGGTGAATTCCCTTTTAAATTTAGGCCGCGGAAGTGACTTGCACAAGTGTCTTACCAAATTCCTATCTTTTATTGAGCTGCTTAAGGTATGCATTTTAGGACGGGTTGCATGTATCTTTTGTTTTTTGAGTTCATTTTTTCTTTCCTTCTCTTTTTATTTTTTTTAGTAGCTTGCCTGTTGTGTGCGGGGCAAAATCAAGAATCACCCATGGTGGCCAACCCAGATATATGATCCGATAATGCATGCAAGAAATACGAGTCGAATTTTTATTACACAACCCTTTCTCAGCGTTTCCTTTTTCGAGATAGGTCATTCTCTTGGCGCACCCAATCACAGTTAAACCTTTTATCGACGACCTCAAAGAAATGCTAAAACAATGTAACTCCAAGAGGTTAATAAATGTGGTTCAAACGATGCAACGAAACTTTAAATACAACATTTTTTTGGGTTGTTATCATCAATGGTTGAACTTACCGAGGACCACCGGATGCGACATCACTGATGCGCTAGGTATTATGCTTGTATGAAAGATGTTAATGTTATTTACATATTTGTTTTTAGGAACAACTACAACTTTATTTACCTAATTGTTTTTAGGCGACAAGTGTTGAATAAATATAGAATGGGGATTGCTTATAGGAAGGTTGTTGAGCTTCATGATATTGGAGTGGTAAAAACGCCTTTTTAAATATTGTTTTCTTACATTATTAAGATTCCAAATAATGCAATGCCACACTTTAATGCAGAGTGCCAGTAACAATCTTCCTTTTAGAAGTGCATTCAAGAATGCCAAGTTTCGCAAGAGCATTGGTTTGGAAATTAAGAGGAATAGAAGATCAGCATCTTTCGTAATTAATAATCATGGTTGCCATAACAAAATCCTCATATGTAACTAATAGTCCATATTTTGTAATGATCTAATAGTGTTTGAACCAATTCACATTTTTAGTAATTAGTAATCATGGCTGCTACAAGCAATCCACTACCCGATGTGGGTACTCTAAGCAGGGGAGAATAACAACTACCCTAAAGGGGTACCCAAAAGAGGCCCTTTATTTTTTTTTAAACGACTAACAAAATTTATATTTATCAAACTAGCAAGACGCTAGAAACACCATTACAACCAGAAACACTAATAGAAAAATAAGCACGCCACCAAAAGAACAAGAAAGACACGAGGATTGAAGTCACAACCCGTGATACAGTAAATCGATACCAATCCTTCCATATGAGACATCTTCTTTTCCACCTATTTTTTATCCAAAGAAATCCCAACACCTTTATTTCCTCCACCAAACTTACAAGATGAATAGGACTTCCTTTGTGAACTAGCGCATTCCTCCTTTTCCACAAACTCCAAATTGCAATTAAACACACCGCATGGAAAACTCTTGCTTTATCCTTTGGGAACTTGGAAAACTTATGAAGTTCTAAAATAACCCGAAAGCTAAAAAGGAAAAAGACGGGTGTTTTGCACCATTGCGAAACCAGACTCCACATACATTGTGCAAGGCCGCACGACACAAACACATATTCAACTGACTCCTCTAACTCGCCACAAATTGGGCAAAGCAGCGATCGAACCGAGATATTCCTTTTTGCCAAAGTGTCGAAAGTTGGCAACCGGTCTAGCACCGCCCGCCACGCCACAAAACTCACCTTTTTTGGGACCAACTTGTTCCATTCGAAGACATAATTAGGGGCTACATATGAGTTCGCCAGAAATCTATCCTTTACACTCCCAACCGAAAACACACCAGTTGGGTTACAAGCCCAAACAACAACATCCTGACCCGAACCAATTAAAACCCCTTGACACAATTGAAGTAAATCTTTAAGTTCCTCGGTTTCTGCTATACCAACCGGCTCCCTCGACCACTCCCAACGACCGCATATCCACCCATCTAGCATGAAAAGACGATTTGCCACCAAACATCCTTTGAATTTCTCAAGAGCAAAAAGCTTTGGAAACCGAACCCCAAGCGGCACCGACCCGGGCCCAACCCTTTATAATTTTAATGAAAAAAAAATTGTAAGACTAAATTTGGTTAATTCTTAAAATTTGGACGAGTCCTTAAATTATCCAAATCAGTAAAACGAAACTAGCAACGGTCTCATTAGCTACATTTCTTTTGGTTTAATTTTTTTTATATATATAATAATTCAATTAAGGGGTGTTTGGGATTCTTTATTTTACCTTTTTATAACTTATTATCTTATCCTCTCACAATAAAACACAATACAAAATGGGCCCTGCTAGGGACACCGCCCCACCACCACCCTAGGCGCCGCGTATAGGTCTATACGCGGCGTATTAAGATACGATTTGACGTCCTAGCCTGGCCTGTCATAGGGTTGTTGGATCGTACGGACTATACGCCGCGTATAGGGCTATACGCGACGTATTGTCTTTTGTATATTTTTGGAGCCCGGCTCCCTCCCCTCCCTCTCCACAATTTCTTTTTTCCTTTATTTTTTTTCTTAACCCTCACCCTCTACATTCAACCAACACCAACAACCATATATGTTTCCGGAGTCAGACAAGGAGATGCCGGACGGGTAACGGTCAGTCGGAGTTAAACCATGTATGTTTCCGGAGTCGGACGAGGAGATACCGGACGACGCTAACGGTCAGTCGGAGTTAAACCAGGTTTCGTTTTATCTTTATTTTTTACATGTTAGGACATAGTTGTAGATGCTAGGACAGAGATTTGGTGAATGGTTTACTTTAGAAATTTGTCTAGGCACCGACCGTTTGACGGTAACCCCAGTTTGCCGGGCCTCCTAAACTTAAAATAGATTTCCCGTATTGTTACCGTTAACGCTAAAATTTTTATTATATTATTACTATTAAAATATTAATATTATTATTAAGATATTGTTGTTATGAAAATATTATTGTTAGTAAAATAAAATACTATTATTGTATTTATTAAAATAGTATTATTATTAAAATAATAATATTTAAATACTATTTAAATATAAATTATTATATTTTTTTTATTATTATTAAAATATTATTAAAATAATTATAGTAAAATACTATTAAAATATTAATTATTGTATTATTATTATTGTATTTCAGAGGCACAAGAGTCTTTTACAGATTTTTAAAAAACGAGGTTTTAATTACAAAAGATGTAGGATACACTGTAGTTTTAAGCGTAAAATTCACCATAGATAATCAAACTATAAGGCTGAGGGGTGTGGGGGGCGCGAGAGGGGGCGCGAGTGGGGGCGCCAGCCAATAATATTGTGACGTGTGGCAGAGAGAGAAACTTGATAAGATGGGTGTTGGTAGTGGTGCTCGCGCCCCGGGGCATGGTGTGGAGGGGCGCGAGAGAGGGCGCGAGCGGTTTTTTTTTATATTTTTTTATAAATGTATTAAAAAAACGTATTATTAAAAAAACTCATAAATTATTTAAAAAAACACACATTAATTAAAAAAACACATTAATATCTAAAAAAAAAATTAAAGTACTAAAAAAAAACATTATTCTTATTCTTCGGCTTGGTCTTCTTCGATCAACCTCTTCCGGATACGTTCCTTTTGTTTTTCCATCAGCATTTGGTCGACCGGATTTAGGTTACTGAAGTCTCTTGTAAGGAATTCCAAATCTCTCATTCTTTTTTTTTCCTTTTTGTCATTAGAGACCACCTCTATGGTTTTGTTGAATTTATTGAGGGATTCAACAAGATCGTTGATGTTTACGGCTTCCCCCTCAGCCGGTTTTTTGCCCCTGGCGTCCCTTCCCAATGGCCGCCTCCTCGGCGGTGAAGACGTTTCCTCCCCCGCAACGTTTAGGTCGAATCCAACCCGGCAATCCGACCCGGCGGAAGTGCTGTACGCTCCAGACGAACTAGTTTTAGTCCGTTTCGGCCGTACTTCCGCATCAACGTCCGGCGCCACCAGCTCAACCCACTTAGAACACCTTCTCAACCTCTCCCACACCTTTACATCGTCCCACGTCTTCACCGTCCCATACCTCCGCAGGCACTCCTGCTTCCACTCTTCGACGGTGAAATTATAAACCGCCAAATCGTCACTGCCACTTGGTCTCATACGACCGGCGTTCCTGTTGAACAGATTAGTAAACAAGCCGACAAATTTTCTGATTTCGGTCCACCGACCCGAAATCATATCGGCGTTCCGCTCTGTACTCCCAACGAGCGAATAGAACGTCTCCCTAACCTTTGTCCAAAAGACCTTGCTCTTTTGGTAGTCCGCTGCAAAATGCATAAATAAATTTGTAAGTCATTTAACTTTTTTATTTAACTTTTTTATTAAAAATCATTTTTAAAAACGTTAAAACAATTACCGCAACGCCGATCCTCAGAAGTGACTATCCAAGCCCGACACAGGGCTTCCTTCTCATCCGATGACCACGGAGTGATTTTCCGTTTCGTCCTTCCGGTCGAAGCCGAACCCGACCCGTCCGTTGCAATTTGTTTTTTCCGGTGGACGCGTCTTCTTTGTCCCGCAGCTTCACCTTCTGGTTCTTGTGTCTCCGGAACTACAAAGTTAGGAGACGGTTGTATGTTGGATGGTTGAAAGCCGGATGGTTGTTGCGACCCCGAATAACACATCGCTTGGTCCGGTGCCGACCATAAATCGTCGTAACTGTAATCTGAATCTAGGTTTGGGTACCAATTTCCAGCCATGTTTTTAAAAAAAGGTTTGAAAGATGGGGTGATTTTGGGTTTTGGGTGTGGTATGTGATATTGGTATGTGATATTGGTGTTGGTTTGGGTTTGATATATGTTTAATAGAGAGAAAATTGTATGTTTTATATTGATGTTGGTATGTATTTGATATAGATATATATAGAGAAATTTTTTTTTTTTTTTATTAACTAAAGAGCCAACGGCTCATTTTTAAGACCCCAACGTCTCTTTCCCATTTCCCAAAGTCCCTTTACGCCCAACAGCTCCCGCGAGACCCCTTGCGCCTGCCTCTTTTTCCGCGCTCGCGCCCCTCTCGCGCCTCGGTGGTGTGGTCCTCGCGCCCCGGGGCGCGACCGGCTGCCCTCTTGCGCCCTTTCTAGCGCTCCACACCCCTCAGCCTAAAAAGGTGTTGATCACGTGGGTGCGTATTATATTGGAACTCTATTTTTATGATGTCATTGCATATGTGAAGTGTGGAATTATTGAAATTAGGTTTTATTCACTAATTTTAACATTTTAATATTAAAATTAGGCAGTACACTAGTACCTGTTTTCTATATATATATATATAAAGTGTAGGCCAAACACAAAACACATCAGTCAGAAAGTCGAGTCTGAATGGACATCAACGAGTCATCGCCTCTTCTGACCTGCCGAAATGCCGAAAACACTGCTCACTTCACCGGATACGCTGATGACATCCCTCCGATCAAGGGAGTAAACGACTTCTACACCCAATTCGCAGCCGAATCCAAGAAGCTGTGGTACCTTGCTGCCCCTATGATTTTCACTACTGTTTGTCAGTACTCACTCGGAGCCATCACTCAGACGTTCGCTGGTCACGTTGGAACTCTCGACCTCGCCGCTTTCTCCATCGAAAACTCGGTCATTGCCGGCTTTTCCTTGGGGATTATGGTTAGTATTTTCTTATAAGTATCCGTAAAACTTACTTTTTTAACGATATCACCCCATTGATATAATGTTTTAATTTTTGCTTCATGAATCCCTAGTCACATCCTTTATGATGTACTTTTAACTTCTTTTTTTTTGAACTGCTAAATTTTTTGTTTGAATAGATGAAGTTCTATTTTACACCTTAATCATCTTACGCTTGTTAAAGATACGTAAAATGCTACATAAAGTGTGTTTATGGTCTAGTTTGGCCGGTTTTTACGGAATTCTGGGCTGTAAATGCCTTTATTTAAATATATTTAGGTTTTCTTTTTAAGTTTGTTGAGTTGGTATGTTTAGAAAAGTTGTAACCTTTTATGGATAAGTATTAAAAGTTTCACCAAAAAAGTTAAAAGCATGAATAGCACGAAATCTATAAAATTAATTGCATATATTACACCTGTTAAAATAAAAAAAATTATATATGATTTATTTTTGAAGGCGAAAAATATTTTATCTTTACTAAAAGCATGTAGATTAGAAAATTATAATATTTCCCTCCTTTTGCCGGATTATTTCCAATGTAATCATAAAGGCTAGTTTTTCAGGAACTCTTCTATATAATTATTTCACTCATAAGATTTAACTATGAACTTATTATTAGGTTGGAATGGGGAGTGCATTGGAGACGTTATGCGGACAAGCATATGGAGCGGGGCAAATAGACATGTTAGGAGTCTATATGCAACGGTCATGGATAATATTATTCGTGACTGCGCTCTTGCTGATGTTCTTCTACATCTTCGCAACCCCGATACTCATATTGATCGGTCAAACCGAAGACATATCACGACTGGCGGGGAAGATGGCCTTGTGGATGATCCCACAGCTGTTCGCTTACGCGGCTAACTACCCGATCGCAAAGTTTTTGCAGGCGCAGAGTAAGATCATGGCGATGTCATCCATATCCGGTGTGGCTTTGGTTCTTCATGCGTTCCTTAGCTGGCTTTTGATGTTGAAGTTGGAGTGGGGCCTGTTTGGTGGAGCCATGGTGCTTAACTTTTCGTGGTGGTTCATGGTGGTGGCTCAGATGGTTTATATTCTTAGCGGGACTTGTGGTCAAGCGTGGTCTGGTTTTAGTTGGGCCGCGTTCAATAATCTGTGGGGGTTTGTTAAACTGTCGCTTGCATCCGCTATCATGCTTTGGTTAGTGGAATTCTTAATTTTCATATTTGTTACATCGTTGGTTCGATTTGTTCGCTATGATGTTTGGTATACGTTTTATTTCTTTTTGCCAAATTTTAACTAATTATTCGAATGATTGTTTCAGCTTGGAGACATGGTATTTTATGGCCTTGATACTTTTTGCTGGATATCTAAAGAATGCTGAAATTGCTGTAGACGCACTCTCCATATGGTTAGTATTTATTATTTTTTTTATGTATTTGAATGTGACATGATGTGTAAATAAATGAAATCCCTAAGAATCTCTTAAAACGTCATAAAGACCAGGGTAAATAAAATTTGAAATAAATATTAGGAGAATTAAATTAAAGTGATAAAAATATTGAGAAAAATATTTAAATAAACAACCATGTGTAAAATAAGTTATGTTGAGCTTTATATATCTTATTATAACCAGGGTTTGCATGGTCTGGTCTGAATCACGAAAATTTGGTTTTTGAAAATTGAATTATTTTTCCTTTTAATTAAAATTTTTGTATTTAGGCCTGAATTTTTTGACCCAATATAATGATTTTGGATTATAAACTTATAAAAACATTCAAACATGGTTGCTTGGTTTTATTTAGTGGGCATAAATTTAAGGTGGAAATTTAGATAAGATAAATTATTGTCATTACTCTATTTTGTCAGTTTGTATTTGTTGAAACCTAACTAGTCATCAAAATGAATAGATGTTAAAAGTGGTTGTTAGTTTTTCTAAATTGATAGTTTTATCTAGAAATTTACATACATGATTTCTTAGAAACAGTAGTTCGAAAACATAAATTAATATTAATGCTATTTAACACTCTTAAAAACATGATACAAACCCACATGAAATTTAATAGGTTTGAGTTATTACTTCTAACTCATTTATTACACAAGTTGTTTGGTGCACAAAGCTCAGTTCCGGACCCGACCGTGTGTACTCGAACCAGATCCGACCCTACCCGAACCGTCAATACATACCGGTTCTATTTTCTCAGAGAAAATGGAGCCGAAATCGGAACCAGTTCCACCTCTACCCTATGAATTCAATCCTCTGAAGTGAAACATTGTCACATCACGTTTTTGCACCCCTCACCATTTACGATACTAGATAGAGATCAGTTCACAATTTATGAAGTCAGTGGGTACAGATGTTGGGTCTACTGCTCAACGTTTGCCTTGTGACTTGTGACAAGAGGACTTAAAAATAAATATTCAATTTTGATTAACATGTTATTCAAGAAAAATTTACAACTTCTAACATAGTGTAATTAACTACATACTTTAATGAAATTATGCAGCACAAACATTGTTGGGTGGGCAATTATGATAGCAATTGGATTCAATGCAGCAATCAGGTAATTACAAATATGTTTTCTCTAATTCCTTTTAATAAAAATAAGATTCACATTATTGATTATACTGATAATATATGAATGTAATTCTGGGATGCAGTATAAGGGTGTCAAATGAGCTAGGAGCAGCCCATCCAAGAACCGCAAAATTCTCCGTGGTGGTGGTCGTCTTCTACTCAATTATTGTCGGTTGTTTTTTGGCCCTTCTCCTTATCATTTTCCGGCATCAATATCCGGCCATATTTGCCGACAGTTTAGAAGTTCAACAAGCTGTTTATGCGCTTACTCCATTGCTAGCGGTCTGCCTTGTCATTAACAATACTCAACCCGCGCTTTCAGGTGTGTATTTTAGTATGAACGTTTAAAAAGCTTGCAAGCTAATTGAGGTGACGTTTAGTCGGAAACAGGCCGCTCAAAATTAGCTCATTTACAAGCTTGCTTGTTAGCGCCTACCAATATCGGCTCGGCTCGTTTAGTTTGGCTTGTTTAAATTTTATATATATATATATATATATATATATAAATTATAATTTATTTTTTATAACATATTTTGTAGGTTAAAGGCCATATGACATTATTTTAATGGAAAACAATCAAAATATGTTGAAAGAAATCAAGACTACTAGACTGTGAAACGTTAAACATTAGAAAGAGTAAATATATTTTGTTTAAAATTGTTTACTTTTTATTATTATTTTTTTTATAATCTATGAACATCAATAAAAAATAGGAAAGAACTTTAATAAATAAGCGAGTTTGGACAAGCCTCTAGCTGGCTCAAGCTTTTTACAAGTTGAGCTCAGCTTAAGTTTAGCTCGTCAAGATAAATGAACCAAGACAAAACTGGCTCGTTAACTTCGAGCTTGGCTCGGCTCGTTTACTGGCAGCGGCAGACCAAAAGCTCAGTGGCAGATCTAGAAAATTTTTTCATGGGGGCCGAAAGATTTTAAGGGTCAACTATTGCTACATAATATTTTTTTGATTGAATTTGGGTCAGGCCATGTTAAAAATAAGATAAACAAATCTGTACATATTCTATATGTAAAAACGCATTCCTTAACTCCGTACATCATTTTTTTTTCAGAACTGACTTTCCATTCAATAAAAGCCAAATACCTAACAAGAAGCTAGTAAGGCTGGCAAAAAGTGTACATCAATTAATATGTACTACTATTATAAATGATTAAAACAAATAAAGGGTTGTGGAGCTAAATGTTGGCAGATAAAATGGAAAACTAGAATGAATAATAAATAAATATATTTATATAAATAACAAAAATAATATACCAAGTCATAACATTTGAATAAACTAACGAAAAATAATAAATTGGTTGTGGCTTAATGGTAGAGCACTCACTTTACTAGTAAGAGTTAGGGGATCATACCTCACTATCACCAATTTATATAGGAGATATGAGGGTCTGGCTTACCAGGCTTCGAGTCCTGATCTCACCCGGTTTTACCGGCTCCTCGCTGTCGTGCCGTTTGGCAGGCGTGGGGGTCGGGTTTTATCCGGGGACTCCCTCAATAGGTGGACCGCTAGGGGTTCCATCCGTCAGGACTCGTGGCCGGCTCGGGCTACCTTTAGCCATTGGGGGCCGCGTACGGAGTACCCGGCGTTACTTAGTTGGTCGTTCAAAAAAAAAAAAACCGAAAAATAAAAATAACTAAACAAACTTAAATTTCCTTATATATTTGATAATTAAATAAGTGTAGGTGACTGGGTATGATAATTGAGAGATGCAGTTAAAGGTTGCTTTTTCTGGACTAGTCTAGGAAAGCCACAAAGTAACAACAAAACACTATATATTAACATATACTTCTTCAATCTTCATCTTTTTCATAATAGAGGTTGCTACCTTTGTCCTCCGTTGCTTTGGCAAGAAAAGTGGTCAAACTCTTATAGTTCTTTTCCTTTTTCTCAATGGTCTCAAAAGTTTAAGAGGGGCAATTGCAAAATTTTGTGGAGGGCGCTCGAGATTTTCACGTATAAATAACAGCGACTAGTCAGAAAAGTAACCTTTAACTGCATCTCTCAACTATCATACGTAGTCACCTACACGCGTTTAATCATCAAATATATAAGGAAATTTAAGTTTGTTTAATTATTTTTATTTTTCATTAGTTTATTCAAATGCTACGGCTTGGTATGTTATTTATATAAATATATTTATTTATTTATTCATTTTAGTATTCCATTTTATCTACACATCGTTTTGCTCAACAACTTTATTTGTTTTAATCATTTATAATAGTAGTATATATTAATTGATGTACATATTAATTGATGTACTCTGCCAGCCTTACTAGCTTCTTGTTAGTTAAGGTGTTTGGCTTTTGTTGAATGGAAAGTTGCATTAAAAAAAAAGAAGAAGAAGAAAGAAAATTGATGTACCGAGTTAAAGAATGTGTTTTTATAAATACGATATTAAATTAAATCGAAGTTTTATATAATTTACTATAAAACGATAATATCGTACATAATACGATATGTACTGATTTGTTTATCTTTTTTTTTTCACATGACATGGCCCGAATTCGATAAAAAAAATATTATGTAGCAATGATTGACCCTTAAAACTTTTCGCCCCCCATGAAAAACCGAAAGTCTGCCACTGTTTACTGGCCTTGAAATTTGGTTTAGGTTTATCATTCTAAATTTTATCATCATTCAAGTTTTTACCGGGTACGCTTGTTTGTTTGTATGCAGGGGTGGCAATCGGAGCTGGATGGCAAGCTGTGATCGCATATATAAATATCGCGTGCTACTACATCTTTGGAGTTCCTTTGGGACTCATTCTAGGATTTGCAGTCGATTTGGGTGTAACGGTGTGAACTTTATACTCATTCATGTTGTACATCATGCATTCTTGACACTACTATATATATTTAACATCAAAATGTTGTAGGGTATCTGGCTGGGCATGTTAACTGGAACAGTAGTTCAAACCGTTATCTTGGTTTGGATTTGTGCTAGAACCAATTGGGACAAAGAGGTACTTCGAACTCTAGTTACTTCTCTTGATCAAAAACTTTTAAAACTGTTTCGTTCTAAACAAATTTCGGTTGGTTAATTGCAGGCATCCATGGCGGGCGAGAGAATTAAAAAGTGGTCGGGTTAAAAGGGGGTTGAGGATGAGTATTAAAACGATTTATTTTAGCCAATTGAGTTTATTGTGTTTGATGTTATTGGTTGGTTTAGATGTAGGTGGTCTTATTTTTGCTGAAATTGAATTCTGGAAAGGTTAAAACTTTGCTTGGAGTTCAAAACGGCGTAATCAAACTTAATGTAGCATCCATCTCTAATTAATATTTATCCAACAAAGAGAATTCATCAAGGAAAATCACAACTTATATTCAAGGAAAATAGCAACTTATATGACCATTAGGGGCGTGCATTTGGGACGGTTTTGGGCCATACCCATAACCATAACCAATATGTCGGTCAATGGATAACCATAACAATAACCAATTAGCTGTGGAGAATTCGGTTAATCAGTTTTGAAGGTTATAATCAGTCAGTTAATCATAACCAAAATAATGTAACTAGGCCTAAAAGTTTGGTACAAAATATTATAGAAAAACGACATAATCCAACAAAATATATAATCATAATGTTAATACCAAATATTCAAAAGGACATTACATAATCCAAAAATGAAATCCAAGTTAATTCGATAACAAACGTTGAACCAAAAACATCAAAATGCATTTGATGGTTTTCAAAAGTTCATTAAACCGACCCACCGGATATGTTGGTTATCATTTAAAATCCGCTCGGTTATGATTCATTTAACAGTTATGGCAGTTAAGTTGCTCATCCTAATGACGTTTCAAATCATATTTTAGATGGTATGTGTAATATCCTACTCTTGTACTAGTCTATATTGTTCACTTAATCCTACTACTTCATGATATTGTTTTTTACTAGGGTAGAAAGTTCAAATGAGTTCGGCAATAATGAGAATCTCTATCACGGGCGTGCTTAACAAGTTAATCGTGTAGTTTTTATCGACCTCATCGGCAATTTATTTATACAAAGTGTGTTGATGGTATTTGAGTTTAAACATTCTTTAAGGTAGGCATCAGGGCCGTCTTCTAGAATCAAACTTTTTTGGCTGAAGGCGAGAAGAAATTAGGCCTTAAACAAAATGGATTTATTTATTAGGGTTAAACAAGTAAATTTTTAAATGAGTTTATTGGGTTACGATTTAGGTTGTGCAAAAAAATCTTTTCATAAAAATGGATTTAAATGAATCGGATAATTGAACTTAAACATTATGAAAACACACACAAAAATTAAAGAAATTTTAGGTTTACAGGAGTGATGTATTTTTTGGCGTTTTTCCTAAATGTATATTGTAAAAATGTAAATGCGTTGGAATTTATATATGTGTGGAGAACATTTTATATATGTGCCATACAATACAATATTTTTAATATGAGAATTATAATTATTAAAATTTGTTAAAAAGTGCCAGAAAAATGTGACAAAAAGATTGTGTCGGAATTGTATCACAATTTGCATCGAAATTGTGTCGCAAAGGAATTTTTTTTTAAGAGCAAGACTTACATATAAAAAACAAAAAAGGAGTACAGGTTAACAACAATCTCAGCAAGAAGTTGAGTAACAAGCCCAAAAAAGATAGAAAGAGCTAAACCAAAACACCTTGCACACCATTCAATTCAGGTTAAAATCAAACCATAACCTCTACCCTTATAAAAGTCTTTGACCGTATAGAGAGCCACAAGAAAGTCAATTCTTTTATATCACCCAATACTTTGTGAAACAAAATAGCCTTGCCACAAAAAAACTTCTTATTACGATTCCACCATAAGCTCCATATGTAACGAAGAAGATAGTAATAAACAATTTCCTTTTCACCTTATTGAAACTCCAATCTTTCCCAAAAAAACAAAGTTGACTTGACATCCATAAAAATACATGGGTTAGGAATTTTGAGCCACCTACAAACCTATTCCCCAATGGCCATTGACAACTGACAACTCGTCAAAAGATGATTCACGCCTTCATCCTTCATAGAACTAAAGGCACAAAGCAAATATGAAAAAGACATACCTCTATATGTAACACCCCGACTTTGGACAGATTATACGCCAGAGTGGTACTTTACAAATTGCACATAAGCTCGTAACACTATTCAAATGATAATAAATATCTTTATTCCATTTCATAAAGTAGCAAGAACACAATTTTCATAATTGAATAACAAAGAATATTGCATCGAATAATATCCTAAGGTCGACTAGTTGTCTTTCTCTTTAGCACGCCATCGATTCAACCTGTAACACATTAAAAATTATATGTTTTGTCAACATTTAAGTTGATGAGGTTTCATAAGTTTGATATGCAAAATATGTAAACTTTACACGAATCACAAGTCATAATGTAATTTATCCGACCGTAAAGTAAATGAAAAACAAGTAAAAATCGCCCCGTCTTCCTCAGATTTGGCGTATTAGGGGAATGATAACCATCATCCATTCCAACCAAAGTTGAATAATAGGTGGCGCAAGTACGTCCCATCGGACGCTCCCATTTCGATGTTTGATGTTCAAGTACCGATCCATAAAGTGGTAAGCACATTGCACGTAATACACGCATAATCATATACAATATGAAATAATAATATTAACATGCATGACATAAACCCAAATCAGTTTGAAAACAATAGCACCAAACTAACAAGAAAAACTCGTATCATGCTACACCCCAAAATATATTTAAAGTGTAAAAAAAAGGTTATGAAAAACTCACTTGTTGAGTTAAGCAAGTTAGATGCAAGAACTAGCGCTTAGACGAGTGACTGGTGAACTTCAGTTCGATACAAGATCCTAGAAATCATAAAAATATTTCTAGTTTTAAAATAGAATTCAAGAAAAGGATTGAATAAACACACAAGATTCGGCTGGTTGTTTGGAGTTTTAATGGCTTTTGAAAATAGATATTTAGTTTATAATTGGTGTTAGTTTTTTTGACATAAAAGTTTTTAATAGATAAATTTTAATTATTTTGAAAAGGTTGGGTTATAATAATGTTTAGTCACGTTAATATGTTTGACTCGTTTCAAAGAACAATTTGAAACATGCCTAAAAATGGTGAAATGAGTTAAGAGAGTGGTTCGTGTTCGTTCGAACCTGAACTCGACTTTATTTCGAGTTTGGTTCTAACATTACAAATATATTATATTTAGAATTGATAAGGTGTAAGAATTAAAATTTCCAAACTCTAACCGAATGGTCGCATAAACGAGATCAGTTCATTGTTGACAGACTAACAGCATTGTCAAAATATTTTCGATTAAGCATTGGGTCCTAAACGATGATATAAAGTGAAAACACATACTGAGCTGTTAGTCTGTCAACATCGTCCGAGGACTCGCACTCACTGCTCATGTTGAGCTGTTGAGTGCTTCCAAATTCGTCAGCCTGTTGGACAGAACGCAAGCGTTCGTCCAACTCAGCTTGGAATTCCTTCTGACGTGCCTCCGCCCACGCTTTAACTTGTTCAAGTGTTTGGCGGGGGAATCTCGTCTGTTGTCTTTCCGCCTGGGTATTATTGAATCCCAGGGGATGGTTGTTTACTGCACTTGCCCCAGCTTGGGTAACTGGGGTAGTGTTCGTAAAATTTACTGCACTTGCCCCGGCTTGGGTAACCGGGGTAGTGTTCGTAAAAACTGTGTAGTCGCCGGTATTCCCCCCAGTGGCTGGGGTTGTGGTTACCGGAGTTTCTTTAACCATCTTTCCAGAAGTTTGAAAAACTGAAAAGAAATGAAGTTCTAGCTTTTATGCACGGATGGCGCCAATGAAGAAACACTAATCAGACCCCGGGCAGATTACGGATAACCTGGGGGTTAAATAGATGTTTCCCACGAGGGGTTAGACCCGCCAAAGATGGTTCTTCTGATAACCTGCAAAACAGATACCGTGAGCTCGTCACTGAGAAGAGGGGGGTTCCTCCTTGTGACCACCCTCCGGCGTGAGAATCAGACTAGATTGATCTTGAATATAAATATATATTAAGAGATTGCTAGAGCAGATATCAGGTATAATATGTAAGATACAAGATATTATATGATGATAAGATGAGATGATCATACCATTTGGGGTATTTATAGCCGAAGGTAGGTTTCCAAGAAGGTGTAGCCAGCTGAATAGTATTCCTGTTCTACCAACTGTGGCCTACGCACGTGCCATGCTGGTAGTTGGTGGGTAGGCAGCGGCTGACAGTGACCAGGCCTGCTGTGTACTATTCCTTTTCCACCAACTGCCGGCTATGCACGTGGTATGACAGAAGTTGTGTGACATCTGCCCAATCCGACCCGACCCAGGTACCCGTTTTCGAATCCGATTCTTTTTATGATTTAAAATTTGATTCTTAATCTTTGTAAATTTAACATTGAATAAATTATATATTTTTATATTACTTACTAATAATAATAATTCCTTTCCGCCGTCCTGCCTCCTTTCTCTCTTGTCGCCGTCCCGCCCTTTCTCTCTCTTGTTGCCGTCCCGCCCCTCTGCTTAACCCTTACGCCTTGAACCTCCTTTTTCTCTTAACTCTTTGCTTGTCCTTTGGTTCTTCTCGCCTAAGGATGTCTGCGCAGCTCCACGCGCCAGACTCCTTACAAGGAAGCCTGCGCGAAGACCGGCTGTTCCTGCGATACGCGAGACGAACTCTTCTCGCATCGCGCTAAGAATTGTAATTCTTCTCGCAGCGCGCTAAGAACGGTAGTTCTTCCCGCGACGCGCTAAGGATTTGTAGTTCTCGCAGCGCGCTAAGAATCGTAGTTCTTCCCACGACGCGCGAAGAATTATAGTTCTTCCCGCGGCGCGCTAGGAATTGTAGTTCCTCCCGCGGCGCGCTAAGAAATGTAATTCTTCCCGCGGCGCGCCTTAGCCTCTCGCGCGCAGCTTTCTCGCGCTAGACTTGTATCTTTTTCTGTTTTAGCCAGCCCGTTTACTTTTGTGATATCTTATCTTCTGTCTGAATAGTCACTTTCGGCGCAGCATGCGCACCAACCCCATTGGTTGACAGAAAAAGTGACTGACATAATCTTTTGAAATATGCTTTTCCCATGCCTTAGTACCTTTATCTGACTCCTCCCATGCTTTATTCTGTAACCTGTCAGCCCTTTTTCCTGTTCCCCTGCTGCCATATCTTTTAATATCTTTTGCTTGATTTGATGAGATCTTTTCCTCTTTTTAAGGGATTGTGTTCCCTATGGTTTCCCTATATATTAAGCTATTTTCTTGTTTCTTAACACTACACACACTACACTTAATCTCTCTCCCTTTGCTCTCTGCCCTAATTCCTCAGCCGCCTCCAACTCTTTTCCTTGCCTCCGTCTTCTTTTCTGTTCTGCCCAGATCTCGGTAATTATAAATATATATATTTAGTTTTAATTTGTTTAACTAACAAAAATCGATACTTACTGCATATATTCAAGACATAAAAACCAATCGTTAAACCAATAATCTCTATTTATAGGTTAACTTGTGCTTGTTTAAAAGTTGGTTCTTGCATTATCTTTCAACACACCTTTTTCAGGTGAATAATCTCGTACCTAATCCCTTTTTATTTTTAATGTTTTGGGATGTTCATGTGTTCGTACAAACTTGAGTCTTAAGCTTGTTTATAAACTTTTGTCGCGCAAAACCCCATGTGTTATGGACGTAGACTTGGCTGTTTATTTGTATGTGTGGATCATTAACCGTCTTGTCGGCCTATTCCGCAGTTTTCATGGATCCATTAGATGAACACGGGAGAACTATCGTTTATGATTTCTCTTTTGTTTACACTTGCACAGTTTTCTTGTTTTTGTGCTCAATTGGGAGCACGGATTGAACTATGAGCTATGATCTAAGGCTTGATCACAATCTGATTACACCCTTGTTGAACACCAGTTATACACATGATGCGCGCAGATATTGTTATCTATTTATATGTATTAAACTTGATTTCTCACCGACACGCAAGTGTTGACGTTTTATTTTAACACATGTTCAGGTTTGCTGTAGCTGTTTCTGGAAGCTTGAGGACACATAGGATGTTTTCTTTTCTTTTGGACCTAGTTTAAAATGTAACAAGACAAGTTTATGTTATTTGAATATTTTGATTTATGTTATGATTTATGTTACTTTACAAATTGTGTTGCGCGTGCGCGGTAAATGTATTTATTAAATATTGACACCCAAATAGTGTCACGAGTAATGAAACAATACGTGGCGCCCCGATGTATAATCCGCCATCGGTTGGGGTGTTACAAGTTGGTGAGTAGGCAGCGGCTAATAGTGACATACAGTACAAGAGCATGCTGCTCGCCATACTGTTGTCAATGAGCTGTCGTATCTTTGGTCAGATCTTTTGCCCATACCTCGTCAGGTACAGTACAAAAGATCTTCCCGTATCGTACGGACTGGCTTATTTGGGCGGGAGTATTCCCCCTCCCGCCATTGTGCGGGATTGTTCCCGGCTTTGCTCATTCCTTCAGGTGACACTGAGTGATTGAGAGCTAAGTGCCTTGTGCGTGTAGCCTTGCTGCGCGGGTGGCCTTCCCTGATGGCTTGTATCCGCAGCTGCGGGAACAGGCAGAGTCCTTCACCATTGGGAGGCATTTCCTGCGGGAACAGCTTGCGTACTGCGCATAAGGACGTCACGTCTCTGAGCATGGTTGGTCCTGCGGATCCAGTTGGTTTCTGCGCAGACGTCCCTCTTCAAGGTGAGTCTTGCGGGTCTAACTGGGCTCTGCTGGGACCTACCTCTTCAAGTCCCCCCAGTCCAATGTTCTTCTCATGAGTGTTTAACAAAGTGAGGTGAACTTTTGGACTTAAGCAAAGGGTTTTGAAAAGGGTTTTTTAAGGTTTTCCATGGGGATTCTTCCCGCGGAAGTCCTTGTCACTTGCAGAAATTCCCGACTTTCCTGCTTGATCTTTGGGTATGATGCGGGTATGTCTGTAACCTCCTCGCAAGTCAGGAGCGTTGAGTCCCACTTGTGTGGATTCTCATTGAGGTTTTGGTAGTTTTGAACATAGTGATCAATTATGTTAAAACCACCAATTCCATCCTGGAACTTCAAACAACGTAGTTCTCGACGTTCCCGCTATGCTGGGATGTTATTTCCGTTTCCGCAAGCATTGCCCAGAAGATCCTTCTTGGTTTCAATTCCCTGCGGAGCGCTAAGTATGTGAAGGGTTTTGCCTTAACACTGTACCCACGCTTGTCTTACGGTTACTTTACTTCCAAGGTATTCCTGGCGTCAATTCCCTGCGGGTGCTAGGTATGTGAAGGGTTTTGCCTTAACACTGTACCCGCCTCCGTCTTACGGTTACTTGGTTGCCAAGTTATTCTTGGCTTCAATTCCCTGCGGGTGCTAGGTATGTGAAGGGTTTTGCCTTAACACTGTACCCGCATCTGTCTTACGGTTACTTGGTTGCCAAGTTATTCTTGGCTTCAATTCCCTGCGGGTGCTAGGTATGTGAAGGGTTTTGCCTTAACACTGTACCCGCATCTGTCTTACGGTTACTTGGTTGCCAAGTTATTCTTGGCTTCAATTCCCTGCGGGTGCTAGGTATGTGAAGGGTTTTGCCTTAACACTGTACCCGCATCCGTCTTACGGTTACTTGGTTGCCAAGGTAAGGGGTATTTTCCCGCTTACTTTTGAATCTTTTTGAATTTTGAAATTCGAAGAGTTGGTGAAAGGATAAGAACAGTCCAAACCTCTGAAATGTCGTGCGACGGTTTCTTCTGACTGTGTCAGGACGTGCAGGAAGTTATGGTGACGTGACAGTAGATGGTCATTCCAGACGCTTTTTCAGGCGCGTGGGCGCGATTTTTCGGGCGCGTGGCCGCGAAATTAATGGTACGCGTCCTGTCAACAGCTGTTGCCAGCTTGCTTTTTGCCACGTGTCATAGTTTCATTGCACCTTCGATTTCTCTCTCTTCCGCATTAAATGCATCGCATTAATTGCGATTAGTATATAAAGGGGGAGAGGGTTCTTTGTAATTCATACTTTCACTCTTCTCTTCATCTTCAGAACGATTTCCGGCGAATACTCATCTTTCAGCCGAGCATTCTCTTGAAATCGTTTTCTTCTTTCTTTTGCAAGATGTCGTCTCGTGATCTCGAATCTACAGCCGATGACAAGAGTACTGCTGGCGAGTGCCAGTGTGCTCTGCCTGTCGATCTGTACCAGTACGTCGTCAGGAAGTTCATGCTCGAGTCTCTCGAGCCTGAGTTTCCTGAACCCCATCAAACGGTGTACGATGCCCCCAGAGGTAAGATCGGGGTATATGCTGCATTCTTTGTTTATGGGAATCTTAGGTTCCCATTGACAAAGTTTGTGTACCGTGTCCTGGAGAGGCACGGTGTGCACCTGACCGAGGTGCACCCGATGGCGATTGCCAAGATTCGGCACTTCGAGTGGGTGTGCCGGATTCTGGGCATTGAGCCCTATGTTGACCGCCTGATGACCTTCTACTCCTGGAGGTGCATCCAGGGGTGGTATACTCTGATAACCCGGATAAAGGGTTTGAAGATTTGCGCAACCGAGCGCAGTCTTCGCTCGTGGAAGCGGGAGTTCTTCTACATCTCCGCTCGCGCCATCCCCCTTGCCATGAAATTTAAAAATGGGCAAGCACTTCCCAGCCTTCACGCCTCCAGCTACCAGGAGGCGGAATGGTTTTCGAAGATATCCCGAGTCCAATCTCCGGTTTACCGGTTTGCGGAGTCCGGGATGGTAATGCTGGGGATGAGCCGGGTGTGGAAGGATGCGGATGCGCAAAAGATCCCAATCGTCTTTGAATACGGTTCGAACTCTGTTCCTTACGGTATGCTTTGTTTCTTTTTGTTGATTTAGAAACTCTTCTAACTTCTTTCCTGTTTATTTCAGAGGGGAACGACTTGAAGTCGCTCCTGTACCCGCGGGAGGCTGATGGTCCCGCTCGGATGGGTACTCGCGCTCTAGACGAGAACGAGTTGCCCATCCTAGAACAAACGGCGGATCGGTTCGTGGAGGTCTACCCGCTAGGCCACGAGATCCTGAGCGCCAGGCGGCCAGGTAAGGCGCTCTTCAACCCTCGACCCCTCAATGTTGAAACCTCTGCTGGAATTCCTCTAATCGTATGTTCTGATGAGGAATCCGCAGATGGTCCTCCGTTGGTGCGGAAGAAGAAGGCTGCCGGCGGGAAGGGGAAGGAGAAGGTGGCCTCCACTGCCGATCCGTTGCCTCGGTCTGATTCGGAGACCGAGAGCGAAGAGGTGGCGGGGAATCCCGGTGGTGATAAGACCACCGCTCCGGAGGCTGCGACGATTGTCACCTCCGGAGAGGCCAGGATGACAACGGTGACCGGTGTGAAGAGGCCGGCTCCATCGGGTTCATCCCCGCCCGTCCGTACTTTCAGGCTAAAGAAAACCCGTAAGTACAAATTTTACTTTTAACTTCATAGCTCTATCATTAACACTTATCTTCTTTGTGCAGGCGTGGATATTGACGCATTCCAGGGTGGAGCGCAGAGGAGTACCCCTCTGCCAATGACGGTGGGCTTGGTCAGCCTACCTGAGGAGACGACCTAGGCGCCTGCGCCTGCTTCCGCTGGTTCAGTTGCTCACTCCTTTGAGCCGACTGTTCCAGCTGTGATGACGTCCCCGCCGGCTGTGAGTGCCATTTTTACCGCATCTTTCACCGAGCCGGCGGTTACTTTTGCTGCGGATTCCGCAGCGGCGACCGCGGCGGCCGCGGCTTTTACCATGCCTCCTCCGTCATCGGCAACGAAGGCCGATCCTTCAGGTATGCATGGGGCGTATCGCCAACCTCTGCCACCTTCCCATCTGCCTGACCTCTTGGATGGATTTCCCTTGGGTTCAGGTGATGGGTTCGGCGGCTATCGGCCTGTTATTGACCCTACAGGTGCGTAGGGTTCTTTTGGCCTATTTTATATTTTTCAATCATCTTTTCCTAACTGCTCTTTGTTTTTTGCAGTGTCGGATTCCAATGAAGTGTATGTTCCACGATGGAACATTCGCCGAGGAACAACCCTTCGCACCCCTGTGGAGTGCGTGGAGTGGGCTCGTCACGCTGCTCCTAGTGGTGCGTTGGGGGAAGCCATGGCTAGCTACCAGGAGGGTAGGCTAAGCAATGAGCTTCGGGTTCTCCTGGCCCGGATGCAGCCATGCGTCGAGCTGCTTTGTCGTGAAAACGACAAGTTAAAAGCAGCTCGCCTTCAGGAAGTAGCTCAGGCGCGGGCTGTCCGGAAGGAGAATAGGAGGCTCTCCGCCGCGGCGGCGGAGAAGGAGAAGGCGTTCAAGGCCCTTGAAGTTGAGGTTCGGGCCCTTCTCGAGGCTCGCTCCAAGGCTGCCCAAGCTGTTAATGAACAGCTTCGGCTGGCTAAGGAGACTGCTAGGAACGCAACTGAAAGGGCCACCAAGGCTGAAGCTGTTGCTGAGCCTCTACGCCTGGAGAATGAAGAGCTTAAAGCCAAATTAGAGGCTCTCCAGCAGGCTCATGATGCCTTGGCAATGGAGGACGCGAAGAAGCTCCAAGAAATCCTGGACCAGAGGGGCGTGCTTGACCATACTGAGCGGAAGCTAAAGGGCGTCGAAGAGGCTGCTGCAAAGGAAGTGTTGCTTGCCAACCTTAATAAAAGTGAAGCCGAACGCGCCTGTACCCAAGCTCAAGCCGCCCTCCAAGAAGCTCTGGTTGCCAAGGAATGGCTTCTTCGAGAAGCGTTGTCTCAGGTAAGCTTTTCATGTCATTACGCTTTTCTTTGTAAATAGAAAAGGTTCTGATACTTGTATATTTTCTTTTTTGTAGGTTGTGCATCGAGTCTTTACGGAGACGTCTTACGACGATGCTATGAGCGCAGCCCTCAACGCTTCTCACGAGGATGGGGAAAAGGCCGGCTTCCTGCTTGGTCTAGGGTTCGTTGAGAAAGGCATCCCGCCTTCCAACTTCCCTTTATTCGATGTAGATACTGAAGCTGTATACGACCAAGCAGTGAATCAGTATGCCGCCTTCCCGCATCCGGTGGTGGAGAAGGTAAACAAAGTTGCTGCTGCTGATGATGGGCTAGCTATCTTTAAAGCTTTCCTTGAACTGCCACGCTCTACTGATGGTGCTGGTCCAAGTGGAAGTGGCCCTGAAGCCTGATCCTGAAGATCCCTTCCCACTGCTAGGATAGATTTAGCTTGTATAGATTTATTTTCTTGTAGGCGGGTAGTTACCCGGCCATTCTTGTAATGAATCATTGTGAAATATAAATCTTTGTGCGGGTAAGACCGCTATTTTCTCTGGATTCCTTGCTTTATAAACGTTATATGACTTGCATACTTTAGTTTAAATTAGCAATTTTCCAAGTATTTAGAATAAGTTAACCTTTGAACGTGGTAGATAATAGGTTGAAGTTTTGCTTCCTCTTTCGTGATTGTGCGGGTAGGACCGTCACTTGCACTTAGTAGGATGGCTAAACTTTACCATCTGACCTGCGTGGAGGTTTTCCTCATCTTTTTTGAAATTTCTAAGTCTTTAGGATAAGTTAACCTTTGAACGTGGTAAATAATAGGTTAAAGTTTTGCTTCCTCTTTCGTGATTGTGCGGGTAGGACCGTCACTTGCACTTAGTAGGATGGCTAAACTTTACCATCTGACCTGCGTGGAGGTTTTCCTCATCTTTTTTGAAATTTTTAAGTCTTTAGGATAAGTTAACCTTTCAACGTGGTAAATAATAGGTGTGAATTTTTGCTTCCTCTTTCGTGATTGTGCGGGTAGGACCGTCACTTGCACTTAGTAGGATGGCTAAACTTTACCTATATCTGACCTGCGTGTAGGTTTTCCTCATCCTTTTGTTAGAAATTTTCTTGAATAAGTTAACCGTTCGACGCGCGGTTGTTAATAGGTTAGTGTTCAGTTTCCTCTATCATGATTCATGCGGATAGACCGGCACTTTCATTTAGTGGGATGACTGAACTTTTCCCCTTCAACTGACCTGCGTGAAGGTTTTCCTCATCTTTTTTGAAATTTTCTTGAATAAGTTAACCGTTCGACGCGCGGTTGTTAATAGGTTAGTGTTCAGTTTCCTCTATCATGATTCATGCGGATAGACCGGCACTTTCATTTAGTGGGATGACTGAACTTTTCCCCTTCAACTGACCTGCATGAAGGTTTGCCGTTTTTTGGGTTTATGCGGGTTTCGCCGCCTTCCCCATGCAACGACTTTTCACGTAATTATGCGGTGAAAACAGGCATATCCGTGTTGAATAAATTAACCGTTCGACGCGCGGTTGTTAATAGGTTAGTGTTCAGTTTCCTCTATCATGATTCATGCGGATAGACCGGCACTTTCATTTAATGGGATGACTGAACTTTTCCCCTTCAACTGACCTGCGTGAAGGTTTGCCGTTTTTTGGGTTTATGCGGGTTTTGCCGCCTTCCCCATGCAACGACTTTTCACGTAATTATGCGGTGAAAACCGGCATCAGTGTTGATAGTTCATAAAGTATAAATGTAAAATCATCAGCGTCGATGTTCTAAGGAGAATCATTTCCATTAGAAGTGGCTCTTGGCCTTTTCTTTACAAATTTGGAATTGATCTACATGCAAACTGTGTAATTGAGCTCCCTTCCATGTTGTTGGGATGGGAGTGCCATCGAGCCGATACGCACCTGGTTCGGGATCTCGTTCTTTACGCAGCATGTAGTCTCCACATTAAAGCTGGAATTTTTATTCGTGTTTTCCCCAGCTGGGGTTCTACATGCATCGGCCTGCTCAGCGTTCATTGCGCCACGAGGTGCGCGAGGGTCCCATCTCTGACAAATACTTCGACCATGTCCTTTACGTCTGTGCATTCTTCAGTGTTGTGGCCTTTTGTCCTGTGAAAGTCACAGTATTTGCTCCGATCAGCATTGGGACGATGTCGGATTATTGGAGGCTTTGGCCATGGGAGCTCCTCAGTGGCGAATATCTCGGTGACGCTTTTGGTGAGCAGCGTCCATCTGGAGTTCTGGTTCGACCGTACGTTATCCCTTCCGCCTAACCGATGTTGCAAGCCGGATGAGGTGTCAAAGTTTACCCTTGACTGTCAAATGCCTAGCTTTCGCTTTTTGTTTAATCGGGCGGTAAGGACGTTGTTTTCCCTTGTTTTCTGGGTGTAGAGGTTTGTGCTCTGAGGGAGATCTCTACCCAGTTGCTTCTCCGTTTCCGCAAAGCGTTTAGCTGCTGTCATGATGGCATCCCATGTGGATGGCATGCCATCTTTACCCGTTAAGGTGTGGATGAGCTCTGGGTTGTTCGCGCACTGAATAAAAGCAGCGCGAACAAGATCCTCGCTAATGTTACCCAGACTTTGCTTCTTCGAGTTGAAGCGAGTGATGAAGTCTAGCAAAGATTCATCTTCCTCTCGAATGCATTTGAGGATTGTCCATTGCTCCTCGGTATACTTTCTTTGCTGGCTGAAGTGTTGGCTAAACTTCTGTTGGAAGTCTGCCCAGTCGTAGATGTGGTTGACCGGTAGACGATCGAACCACGCTCTAGCAGCCCCAACAAGCGTCATTTGGAACATGTAACACCACGTAGGTTCCGTCCAACTACTGACGGTTGCCCCCGCTATGAATCTGTTCAAATGATCATCTGGGTCAGATATACCATCATATGTGCCTATGCTGGACATTTGTTTGGCACTTTTTGGGGCAATTGCTTCCGCAATGTCCCTTGCAAATTTGGACGTTCCTGCATTTGCAACGTTTGGTCTGAATGTTTTGGAGAAGTCACGTGGACTTCCACCTGTGTTTTTTGGTTTGAAGGCTTCTCCAAAATGCCTTCTCGGTTGGGAGTCCGTTTCCTTACGCTTCCCTTTTGCCCTATGGCGAGGGTTCGCGTCGGTGTCGGATTCCTCCGAGTCATCGTCCAAGTATTCTTCGAATTCGTCAGCCTGTTGGACGGAACGCAAGCGTTCGTCCAACTCAGCTTGGAATTCCTTTTGACGTGCCTCCGCCCATGCCTTAACTTCATCGAGTGTTTGGCGGGGGAGTCTTGTTCGTTTCTCTAACTGGGTATCGGTGAATCCCAGTGAGCGATTATTTACTGCACTTGCCCCAGCTTGGGTAACTGGGGTAGTGTTCGTAAAATTTACTTCACTTGCCCCGGCTTGGGTAACCGGGGTAGTGTTTGTAAAAACTGTGTAGCCGGTATTCCCCCCAGTAGCTGGGGTTGTGGTTACCGGAGTTTCTTTAACCATCTTTCCAGAAGTTTGAAAAAACTAGAGAAAAATGAAGTTCTAGCTTTATGCACGGATGGCGCCAATGAAGAAACACTAACTGGACCCCGGACAGATTACGGGTAACCTGGGGGTTAGATAGATGTTTCCCACGAGGGGTTAGACCCGGCAAAGATTGTTCTTCTGATAACCTGCAAAACAGACACCGTGAGCTTGTCACTGAGAAGGGGGGGGGGGGTTCCTCCTTGTGACCACCCTCCGGCGTGAGAATCAGACTAGATTGGTCTTTAAATATAAAAGTATATTAAGAGATTGCTAGAGCAGATATCAGGTATAATATGATGATAATGTGATAAGATATGATAAGATGAGATGGTCATACCATTTGTGGTATTTATAGCCGAAGGTAGGTTTCCAAGGAGGTGTGGCCTGCTGAATAATATTCCTGTTCTACCAACTGTGGCCTACGCACGTGCCCTGCTGGTAGTTGGTGGGTAGGCAGCGGCTGATAGTGACCAGGCCTGCTGTGTACTATTCCTTTTCCACCAACTGCCGGCTATGCACGTGGTATGGCAGTAGTTGGTGAGTAGGTAGCGGCTAATAGTGACATACAGTACAGGAGCATGCTGCTCGCCATACTGTTGTCAATAAGCTGTCGTATCTTTAGTCAGATCTTTTGCCCATACCTCGTCAGGTACAGTACAGAAGATCTTCCCGTATCGTACGGACTGGCTTATTTGGGCGGGAGTATTCCCCCTCCCGCCATTGTGCGGGATTGTTCCCGGCTTTGCTCATTCATTCAGGTGACACTGAGTGATTGAGAGCTAAGTGCCTTGTGCGTGTAGCCTTGCTGCGCGGGTGGCCTTCCCTGATGGCTTGTATCCGCAGCTGCGGGAACAGGCAGAGTCCTTCACCATTGGGAGGCATTTCCTGCGGGAACAGCTTGCGTACTGCGCGTAAGGACGTCACGTCTCTGAGCATGGTTGGTCTTGCGGATCCAGTTGGTTTCTGCGCTGACGTCCCTCTTCAAGGTGAGTCTTGCGGGTCCAACTGGGCTCTGCTGGGACCTACCTCTTCATTTGGTGTTAACATCGTTAACTATTATCTAAATAAACATGTCACTCGACAAGCGTCAAAGCGTTCCGAATTAGATTCAAAACTTATATTTTCATATTAAGTGTCTTTTAACATAACAAAAGGAGCCGTGTTTAATTTCATCGGTTGAGATATCAAACTCGACATGATTGACACACCCACTCTCTAATAGTCACTCCCCATGACAACTATCTCGTGATACCTCTTCTCTCTCCTCATTAAAGCTTTGTGAGAGGTGAATGCGTACATTTTTTTAACAGGCCCATGAATCCTTCAAATAGGTTATTGGAGAAATTAATCACGGCAGGATACATTCGCCTCTGAATCGGGGAAAATCCTCACTTAGGGCCGGCACTGAGGTGAGATAAAACCCGTTCAGTTCAAGGATCGAACTAGAGATCGTTGCCTACTCGCCTAGTCTCACATCATTATCAGGTGCCGCCAGAAGTAAATGGTTGGTGGGTGGATGGGTGGGTGGTGGAGGGGGGGGGGGGGGGGGCCAGAAATCGACATGGGTCACATGAAATATCAAGTCTTTCTCTTACCACTCTACCATGAGCTCATTGGTAAATAATTGGGTGTTTGGGATTCCTTATTTTACCTCTTTATAACTTTTCATTAAGTTAATAAGTTACAAAAGTGTAACTTATTAACTTTTCCTTCTCACATCAAAAGCAATCCCAAACACCTTATTCTTTTACAAAAAGTTAATAAGATATAAGTTGGTGAAAATAAGCAATCCCAAACACCCCCTAAATACGTATATATTAATGAAAACAAGCATTTGTTCATGTGCTATATTTTTATTGTTACGTAAAACAATTTTACAAATACAACCACAACATACACAAATTGGTTTTGTATTTACCCGAACTTATTCGTTTAAGCACTATATAATAACGTATAAACAAATTCATATAAAACAATTATACACGATAAAATGTTGCATTTCACATTAATCTAAGTGGAACTCAAGGAAAAAAAAACACCTTTTTTATTTGTATTTTTTGGTCATTTTCACATTTATGTATGTATAGCTCTTCTGGTATATTTCAATCTATTTAATACTCGGTTTGTTGACCGATTGATTCATTAAAGTGTCTAGGGCAGAATTGTGGGCCAACATATCTTTAAACGGTGACATGAGGACAAAAATGATTAAATGTAACCTAAGTTTTTGTCTTTTGAGTTTTAAGCCTAAGATATTATTCAAGAAAATATATAAAAAAATTTTACAACTTGTAATATAACAATTAACTAAGTACCACAATTTTGATGAAATTTTGCAGCACAAACATTGTTGGGTGGGCAGTTATGATAGCAATTGGATTCAATGCAGCAATCAGGCAAGTTTTACATTTATTTTTCTTTCATCTTTTACAATCAAAGCCAAATAATAATATAAAGATAATTCTGGAATGTAGTATAAGGGTGTCAAATGAACTAGGAGCCGCACATCCACGGACCGCAAAGTTCTCGGTGGTGGTGGTCGTTATCTTCTCAATTATCGTCGGAACGCTATTAGCCATCCTCCTTGTCATTTTCAGGCATCAATATCCCGCCATATTTGCTAACAGTTTAGAAGTTCAACAAGCTGTTTATGCTCTTACTCCGTTGCTAGCACTATGCCTCATCATTAACAATATTCAACCCGCACTTTCTGGTATATATTTAATTCACAATATTTTTATTATTTGATTACATTACAATTTTGTGCTTTAGATTTATATCAACTTGCATGAGTTGCATCATCATTGATGTTAGCATGTTGCATTTGCTCTAACGGACATTAGATTTGTCAATTAAATTCATTAATGTGTGATATACATATAATACATAATATCTAACATTGCACGTCATTGGATTTAACCGACAATTTTAGTTTTCGTTAGAGCACAAAAAGTGTAACAATGTATTAACATAAAGGTGATTTCCCTAAATTTAGTAGTTTAAAAACGATTTTTACAAGTTGATGTAATAAAAAACAACGAAAACTCTAGTTCAATATAACTGTTTTATTATTATCATTATTGTTGTTATTGTTGACTTCTTGTTATTATTATTATTATTATTATTATTATTATTATTATTATTATTATTATTATTATAAGCTTTATTTAACTGGCTTATTAATTTATATTTTCATATGTAAAATGTAGGGGTAGCGATCGGGGCGGGATGGCAAGCTGTGATTGCGTATATTAATATTGCTTGCTATTACATCTTTGGAGTTCCTTTGGGACTCACTCTTTGATTTGTAGTCAGTTGGGGAGTAAAGGTCTGAACTTATACTCATTCATGTTGACATTTTGTACATGACGCATTACTGACAATAACATGTATATCTAATTAACATAGAAACTTATTGTAGGGTATATGGATAGGCATGTTAATTGGCACAGTGGTACAAACCATTATCTTGATTATGATTTGCGTTAGAACCAACTGGGAGAAAGAGGTAATCCTAACAGATTTTAGGTTACTTAATACATCTTTTTGATATGATTCATTTTACCTAAAGTTTAATGGGGGTTATTATGGATATAATTGCAGGCATCCATGGCTGAAGAGAGAATTAAGAAATGGTCGGGTCAAAAGGGGATTGAGGAAGAGAAATAAAAGGGATGTTATTGTATTTGTTGAATATGAATTACGCAAGTTAACATTTGTTTAAAGTTGTATTTAAACCTTTTGTAGCATTCATCTCTAGCTAATATTAATCCAAGAAAGAGAGTTCATTAAGTAAAATAGAAAACTCATATGACGATGATGTCTAAAAATCATGTTATAGATTGTATTCGGAATTGAACAGAAAGGACACAACAGATGATTGGTGGACTCAAGAATTTTAGCTATTCACCTTGTTGGTCAGGTGTCTCGTAACCATACGTTAGAACAATTGGGTTGGGTCACAGGAACAAGTTTGTGAATATATTACTATTACTAATATATATGAAAGAGAAGTTTGGCAACGTTAGACTATGATTGGTTTATTTGGCAAAATTCCATTGGACAAAGTTTTTTTCTTTTGTTTTTTGTTTTTTTTTGTTTTAAACTTTGATAATTATATTTCTAATTATCTTTGTTATGTTTGTTTTTATTAGTTTAGTTCCAATACCAATATACCGTAACGGATGTGATAAAAACTGACATAATTTGCGTAGACTTAGCGTATTTTGTTTTAGTTATAGTACCGTAACAAAACTGACCGAATGACAATTCTTTTTTTTTAGTCCGGTTTTATAACGAACGTGAAAAACCCAACCAAATTTGCATAGACTCACCGCCAGGGACCAACAACGCTCGGGTTTTACCAACGCTCGAGTTTCACCAACCAACGCTATCCCAATGTTCCATCTCAATTTTATAACTTTTTTTTGTTTTAGTTTCCGTACAGTAACACATGTAACAGAAACTGACCGAATTCACGTCAACTTACCGCCTCAACACTTAGGACCGGTAATGCTTGTGTCTTACCAACGTTCAGATTTACCAACCTGTCCGGCGCAACGCGCCAGGTTATAAACTAGTTAACATACAATAACATTAAAGTGCAGAATATATTCACCAATTTCATTATAACTAGAAAAAATTACTATAGTTGTTCAGTATGAATATTCATCTTTAAAATATGACCAGCTACTTCTTCAACCGAAACATTGGCAAATAACTTCTTTTTTTTTTTGTGTAACAAATGCAAGAATCATTCATATAAGGAATATTGGCCTCATATAATCCCAATTATGGCACATTGGCAAATATAAGAACCAACTATCGAAATGGCAAAATATAATCCCAACTATGTATGTGGGTGGAAAATTAACGGAAAGTTAACCTTCCGTTAGTTTTGTGTGACGTGGCAGCTGACTTGTCATCAACCAGCTGGCGTGGCCGCTGAGTTATCATTAATTTCAAAAAAATTAATAATAATAATAATTTGTATTGCCCAGGAGTCTAACAAACCCACTTCATCTTCGTCCCATTTCTCTCCGGCCACCACCTCACCATCTCCGACCGCCATCATCATCCGATATGACCATCGTTATAAGCCCAGTCCACCCATCACCACTATCTCTGTACACCCTCACAATCGTAAAAGTATTCGGATGTCATCTTACCACAGCCTAAGCCCTTGGTTTTCGTCGGCCGGAACAAATCTCATCCCGTCGGGCGCCGTGTAGCTCCGACAACCACCAGAATCATAACAGTTTCCTCTCCCGAAATCGCAGCTACAACATCTTGCTGATTTCAGATCTGAAAACCCTAATGGTGGATTGGGGGAATTGAACAGGCTACAACTGTTGTTGGCGGAGCAGCCGTCGGCGGAGATGGGAGGTGTTGTGATGTCAGTAGGAGGAGCCACTAGAGAAGCCACTGGAGCAGCCATCGGCAGAGACGGTGGCGATAACGTCGAAGAAGCGATCGACGAAAACGTCGGAGAAGCCGTCGGAGATGTCGTCGAAGACTGAGCAGATCCGACGATCATAGCAAATAGCATAATCAGGTGGTTTACGATTTTTTTTTATAATTAATAGCCCCGTCAGCAGCCTAGTCAGCTGGTTATGACAGCTCAGCCGCCACGTCACACAAAACTAACGGAAGGTTAGTTTCCGTTAAGTTTCCACCCACATGCGTAGTTGAAATTATATTTTGCCATTTCAATAGTTGGTCCTTATATTTGCCAATGGGCCACAGTTGGGATTATATAAGGCCAATATTCCTTCATATAATCACTATCGTCCGATTACTCAAATTCAACTTTACATGCTTCATTGCCAAAAAGTATCTTTCAACAATTGTTGTTGTAACCAGTAGAAGTAATGCTAACTTCAACAAACGATAGATCAAGGAATATCTAATATAGATGTTGTGGTCTATTAAAAACAAGTTAATTATCATAGACGTTATAAGGGTCTGCCACCTGGTAACCTTCACAGATACTATAAGGGTCTGCCACCTTATCGTAACCGTACATACATTTAATATATATAAACATATACATATAACATTCACATAACATACACTTTACTAATTAAAGCAAGTGTATTAACTTATCACTTACAGGTATACACACAACCCCAAAACGTTTAAAAGGAAAGGGGCTAGAAACTCACCTGGATCCTTAGGCGTTTGAAATTAACGATGATCCCTTTCTTTAAATGAGAGCGGCTAACTATTTAACATATACATGCGTTAATTAACCATATGATTGACTAACAAAACTAATCAAGTTAGTGAACTACATCAACTTGGTTAACGGAGTTAACGAGGTTAACATGAAAACTAACTTGTTAATTAAGTCTAATGATCTAACGAGGTTATTGGTAATGACTTGGTTTATTAGATTTTACAGAGTTTGCATAGTTACTTTAACCCCCTTAACGGAATTAACTGGTTTCTCACTAATTGAGCTAACAGGTAAGTTAGCTTTCTTATTTGCAACTCAAGCCCAATTCACATCTGGGCCTAATTCGCAATTCACATCCTAAGCCCAATCTTGCATTCCTGAGCCCAATCTTGTATTCAGCTGCTGCTTCAAAAAGCAAATGCTGGGGATGGGATTCAAACTCGCATTCCCACCACCCATGTCTCACGCACTAACGAGCTGTGCCACTTACATCTATATGTTACGCTTCAGCTTCCATTTTTATTTAACACATTCTTGCTGCTTCCTCCTTTCTTTTATTATCCTCCATATCCATTTTATTATTATTATTAGTGGTGGTGGTGGTGGTGGTGGTCGTGGTAGTCGTAGTCGTGGTGGTAGTCATCATTTTTTTGTCATTATCTTTCAAGGTTTTAAGCTCACTTAAACCAAAGTCCGAACCTTTATCGATTTGTATACCTGGTTTAGTTAGATCTTTATAATCCCTAAGGAACCGAACTTAACGAACAAACATTTATGCATAAAACATACCTTTCTGATATTGGTTGGGACTTGAATCTTGTACGATTCTAAGTCTAGATGTTTTCTTGTTACTCGATGCAGCGAATACTCAACGGTTGGACCTTGTGTTTAAATATTGTATTAGATATTATGGAGAAGTGTGTGTTTTTGGAGTGTGTTTGGCAAATATGGAATATGTGGAATATGAGATCTAGGGTTTAGGGAGAGGTTTAAGATAATCAAATACCCCATGTCCAAGGACCTTAGGCCCATAAAACGCCCCAGGCCATATTTTAAATTCTAAGTCCTTTATTCCATCTATTGTTATTTCACGCCATTAAATAATTAATGCACAACATTATATAAAATTTTTTTATTTATTATTTGATAAAGTAGAACGTTACAAGTCTACCCTCCTTAAAGGAGGTTTCGTCCCCAAAACCTAACTATCATTAAACAAACTCGGGTAGAACTTTCTCATCTTAGCTTCGACTTCCTACGTAGTGCCTTGTCCCTTTGGATGTTTCTATATCACCTTAACCCAAGGAATGACCTTGTGATGAAGTTATTTCTCTTTCCTGTCTAGTATATCTACGGGTTTCTCAAAATAATTTAACTGCTCATCTACTTCGATGCCCTCCAATGGCACGAGAGATGTGCCATTACCCATACATTTTCTCAAATGAGAAATGTGAAAGGTGGAATGCATTCCTTCCAACTCAGCTGGTAACTCAAGCTTATAAGCCACCTCGCCTACACGATCCATGATCTTCAATGATCCAATATACATTGGACTTAACTTTCATCTCTTCCTAAAGCGAATAATTCCCTTCCAAGGCGAGACCTTAAGCGTCACGCTCTCGCCGACATTCAACTCGACCGGTCGTTTCCCGCTTATCAACATAAGACTTTTGACAATCTTGAGCATCTTTCATTCTAGCATTAATCTGATCGAACTTTGGGGAATTTTCTTGTATCACTTCTAAGCTTTCAAGCTTCTTCTGACCAATCTCTTCCCAACATACAGGAGTTCTACAACATTTACCGTATATCATCTCAAACGGTGGCATACCAATATTTGAATGGTAGCTATTGTTGTATGTAAACCCAGCTAAATGTAAGTGATTATCCCAACTTCCGCCAAGTCTAACATAGAAGCATGTAGTATACCTCAAGGGTTTGGATAGTCCTTTCAGACTGCACATACATTTGAGGATGATACGCCGTACTAATGTTTAGTCTTGTTCCCATTGCCTTGTGAAACTTCTTCCAAAATCTCAAAGTAAACCAGGTATCGCTATCTGACACGATCGACAACGGCACTCCATGCTTTGCTACTATCTCACTAATGAACAATTTAGCTAACATTTCTGACAAGATAGCTTCTCGTATAGGTAGAAAGTGAGCACTTTTCATTAAACGGTCTATAATCACCTAGATGATGTCATGATATTTAGCTTAAGCAGTAGCTTAGTTATGAAGTCATGGTGATGTGCTCCCATTTCAATTTTGGTTTCTCTCATGGCAGCAATTTTCCATACGCTTTCTGATGTTCTGCTTTGACTTGCAAACAAGTCAAATATTTACTGACATATTCTGCTACCTTGTTCTTCATACCCTGCCATAAGTAGTCCTTCTTCAAGTCTTGATATATATTGGTTGATCTTGGATAAATCGAGTATCTGGACTTATGAGCTTCATCCGAAGACCTCCGTGGCGTGGGATCCATATACGACAAAATTTGATTTTCACATCATAAGTATAATCTTCCAAATATTGGTATAACCCTAAGATTCTATCCTTTTTCATCATGCTTTCATTATTTAGAACTTCTAACTGCGCCTCACGGATCTCGTTCGTGAAATCTGAAGTGATAATTAGTTTATATCACTTGATTGTTGCGATTACTTCTTCAATTTTACGGTTTAGTGCGACAGCAACCACATTCGCCTTACCAGGATAGTGCTTGATGACACAATCATAGTCTTTTATCAATCCTAGCCACCTTCTCTGTGTCGTATTCAATTCTTTCTGCTCGAAAAAATACTTCAACTCTTATGATCTGTATAGATGGTGCACTTAGTACCGTATAGGTAGTGCCTTCAAATCTTGAGAGCATGCACTACTGTTGCTAGCTCTAAGTCATGCATTGGGTACATGCTTTTGTGAACTTTCAACTGTCTAGATGCATAAGCTATCACCATACCTCATTGCATTAACACACAACCTAACCCTCGATGAGAAGTATCAGTACAAACTACTAAATCCTCATTATCATCAGGTAAAGAAAATAGTAGAGCTTGCGTGAGTCTCTTTTTAGTTCCTCGAAGGCCTCTTCTTGGTACTTACCCCAATTGAACGCAACAGTCTTTCGGGTCATACCAGTCAACCTTTAAGCTATCTTGGAAAAATCTTGAATGAATCTCCTAAAATAGCCAGCCAACCCCAAGAAACTGCGTATCTTGGTAGGGTTTTGAGGATCCTACCAATTCGTTATTGCCTCAATCTTAGCGGGGTCCATGGTGATCCCTTCAAGATTGATTAGGTGACCTAGAAATTGCACCTCACGCAACCATAATGCATACTTTGAAAACCTAGCGTATATTTTCACTTCCCTCAGAGTCTCCAACACTTCTATAATTGCTTAGCATGGTCAGACTCACTTTTCAAATAAATTAAAATATCGTCAATAAAGACAATAATAGATGTGTCTAACATCGGTCAACATACCCTATTCATCATATCCATAAATGCTGCCGGAGCATTGGTCAATCCAAACGACATCATGAGGAACATGTAGTATCTATATCGCGTTCGAAATGTTGTCTTAGGGATGTCTGCTGTTGATACATCTTTAATCGTCTCGTTCTTTGTTTATCAAATTTTGTAATTATGTAATAGTCTAACGACTAGCTTATAAATTAATGTAAATGCTTATTCACTATGGACTGTATAGCGAATGACCATAGTTTTGTTTCCCCATTCGCCAGGGAATGTTAGTGAATGGGAGGTAAATGTATTAGGCCATTCACTAGGGGAATGTCTAGCGAATGACATAGCGAATGTGATCTCATTTGCTATGCATGTATAGGGAATGAGTCGTCGCCTATATATAGGTTGTAAACTATTGATAAATTAACAGTTTGATTAATAGTTTAATTCTCTCTCGTTACGTTACCCAAATTCCCTCTCAATACACAGACTTACACACACCATAACCCTAATCCATTAGCGATTGATCATATCAATAGACTAGATCCGAGTTTTATATGAATCACGATGAATATGCATGAATTCTCAAGTGGTATCAGAGCTTTCTGGACATTTGATTGATCAATTGATGAACTAGATTAGGTTAATATTATGTGTTTGAGACTAATTTGATTGAACAAAGTGTATGGACTTTAAACGGACTTTATAGTAATCAATTTGAGACAATTGAAGTGATAATTGAGTGTAATTTGAGTCAAGGATTGTTCGAATGGATTGGTATTAGGTCTGGACTGATTGAATTGAATAGAACTAATCAATTTGATTGGATTCAGATTTGAGCGGGAGTCTACAGTTGTTTGAACATTTGATTTTGACTTTAAATATTTAAAATTGGTTATATGTTTGACTGATTTGTGGTAAGAAATGTGTTCGAAATTGGTTTGGATTGATTGTTGTTTGATTGCGAGTGGATTTGGTATTGATTTAGTATTGTTTTGGATTGGTAATATTTCTGGGTTTTGAACTTGAAGGTTTGAGTTCATTCGTGAATTTCTTGAGCTTGGATGAGTTCATTCGCTATGGATTATGAGTTCATTCCCTAGGTAGTCAGAAGTTTGTTACAACTGTTATAATGGCTCATTCGCTATTGTTTAAATTCATTCGTTACCTACATTCGTCATATTCATTCACTATCTTCATTCATCATTCATCACATTCGCATTCGTTAGAAATTTCTCATTCTCTAAGCTCATTCGCTAGACTGTTCCTTTCACTCATTCATTATCAAATGCTTTATTCGCTTCTGTTTCATTCGTTACCCATGAAAATTGACACAAAGATGCAACTTGCCGACCTATTAACCAAGCCGTCGGAAACAAACCGCTTCCGCACCTTAGTTGACAAGTTGGGCATTGTAGATTTACATGCTCCAAATTGATAGAGAGTAAAAGATATTATCATTATTTCTCTGTTAACTAGCCGTTACATATTATTTCCTTACCATGTTTGTTGCATAATTGGTACCACAATATAAGGGCTCCTTTATATATATATATATATTGAAACCTTATGTAACATTGTAATATATACCATAACAGTTTTGTTAATCTTACTCTAGTATGTATATCTCCGAATTTAATTTATTATTATATGTTTCAAAACAATAAAAGCATAATGAATAGATAACTGTGTGAAATGAGCAAACAAAGTGAATTGTTTGTTATACTATATATTCTTGGTTGTATAAACCAGTATTAGTTGTTAGCAATTATAGCATAAATTATTATTAATGTTAAGTTTTTTCTGAAATTTACAAGCTATAGTATGTATATTGACAGTTACCTGGAAAATTATAGAATGCTCAACGCGAGAAACTCGACTGTATATTATATAAATATATTGATATAGATAGCTGGAAAATTAAAAGCTAGTATATTGACTGTTGACATGGAAAATTATAGAATACTCAACGCGAGAAACTCGACTGTATATTATATAAATATGTTGATATAAACAGCTGTATTAGTTTCATTTTATAAGCATCATTTTCCATGAACGATGAAGGGTAGGTAGGAGAGGTTCCGCATATATATAATTGGATGCGAAGCTGCTAATGCCTGTATCTGAGTATAATAATTGAATGGAGACGAACACAGAATCATCCCCGCTGCTCACTTCACCGGCAACGCTGACGATATCCCTCCGATCAACGGAGTAAACGACTTCTACACCCAATTCGTGGCCGAATCCAAGAAGCTATGGTACCTTGCTGCCCCTATGATTTTCACTTCTGTTTGTCAGTACTCACTTGGCGCCATCACTCAGACGTTCGCTGGTCACGTTGGAACTCTCGACCTCGCCGCTTTCTCCATTGAAAACTCGGTCATCGCCGGATTTTCCTTTGGGATTCTGGTTAGTATTTTTTTTTTAAATTATGTGAAAAAATGTTTTAGTTTTGTTATCAACATGAGCTATCAGCGAACTTGATTTCCATATATATTTATATATAGATAGATGGATAGATAGAGGGGAGATTTTAAATGAAAACCTCTTTAAGTTTTAAGAACTCGAAAGAACTCATTGTAACGATTTTTTTTACACATGCGTAACATATGTAGTTTACATATACGTAAAAAAATTACATAATTTTTTACGCACCGAGTCGACTTTTTACACTTGTGTAACGGACGTAAAAATTTATATAATCAATTACATATTTATTCTCTCTCCTACTTTGACTTTTTGGTCAGGTTTAATCTCAACAACATATTCCAATCTATTTAATTAAATGTGTGGCCAAGAATCGAGTTCTTAAGTTCTTAAATCTCAATATGGTTTTCAAAATATCCCTCCCCTCTATATATGTATATAGGGTTAGGTTAGAATAAAAACTCAATTGAGTTGTGAAAACTCTAGAAATCCATTCCCAACCACATGTTTTTAATTAAAGATTAAATCCTGTGGTTCACAATTAAACTTAATAAAAAATGTAAAAGTTTATTTACATTTTCTCTCTCCTGAAAACATATATAAAAATTACTAAAAAATGTAAAAAAAATAACAAAACATTTTTTTTATGTTTTGTATTAAATGTAACAACATATATTACATGTTAACAAAAAAAAAAACGATGTTACATATGGTTTTCACGAGTTTTCTCAGCTCAAGAGGGTTTTCAAACTATACTTCTCCTATATATATATATGGTAAGTATAAAATGAAAACCCACTTGAGTTGTGAAAACTCTAGAAACACATTCTCAACCACATGTTTTTAATTAATGTTTAAATCTTGTGGTTCATAATTAAAGTGAATAAAAAATGTAAATATAAATATAACTTTTTTCTCTCCTAAACACATATATAAAAATTAGTAAAAATATGTTAAAAAATAGCAAAACATTTTTTTTTGATGTTTCGATGTTTTGTATTAAATGTTACAACATATATTACATGTAACAAGAAAAAACAAAAAAAAAACGATGTTACATATGGTTTTCGCGGGTTTTCACAACTCAAATGGGTTTTCATTTTAACCTTACCTATATATATGTGTGTGTGTGTATTGTTTTTCTTTTTAGTTTTCTTAGTTAACCTAATTTTTGTTCATAAATTATTATTAGCTTGGAATGGGGAGCGCATTGGAGACGTTATGTGGTCAGGCATATGGAGCAGGTCAGTTGGACTTGTTAGGGATCTATATGCAACGCTCCTGGATAATATTATTCGTCACCGGTCTCATTATGATGTTTTTCTACATCTTTGCAACTCCCTTTCTCCTTCTCATCGGTCAAACCGAACCCATATCACAATTAGCGGGAAAGATGGCATTGTGGATGATCCCACAGTTGTTTGCCTACGCCGCTAATTACCCGATCGCTAAGTTTTTGCAAGCTCAGAGTAAGATTATGGTGATGTCGGTCGTATCAGGTGCGGCTTTGGTTCTTCATGCGTTCTTTAGTTGGCTTTTTATGTTGAAGTTGGGGTGGGGGCTGTGGGGTGCAGCCATTGTGCTTAACTTTTCGTGGTGGTTCATCGTGGTGGCTCAGATGGTCTATATTCTTAGTGGGGCTTGTGGTCGAGCATGGTCTGGTTTTAGTTGCGCTGCTTTTAGTAATCTTTGGGATTTTGTTAAACTTTCGTTTACGTCTGCTATCATGATTTGGTACGTGAATTACCCTTTTTACCTAATATGCATGTGATTAATGGTTAAATCATAGATTTGGTAGTTTTCTAATTATTAGATAATTTTTCATAATAACTGATGTGATGCAGTTTGGAAGCATGGTATTTTATGGCGTTGATACTCTTTGCAGGGTATCTAAAGAATGCTGAAATTGCTGTCGATGCACTTTCCATATGGTTAGTCCTATTATTATTTTTTGTATATATTTTAATGAATTTTGTCTTGGTTTACGGCATTTTACGGCATATGGAAAGTGTATCCCGCACTTTACGGCATCAGTATCCCCCCATATTTTCCAATAGTTTAGAAGTTCAACAAGTTGTTTATGCTCTTACTCCGTTGCTAGCACTTTGCCTCATCATTAACAATATTCAACCCGCACTTTCCGGTATGTATTTAATTCTCAATAGAGTTAATTACAGCTTTGACCCCTGTGGTGAAACCCAAAACGCTTGATTCAACCTCGTGCTGCCCTGGGGTTATCATTTTTTTTCAATTGGAATCCTCTGTTAGTTAGGTGAAGAAACACTAATCGACCCCGAGCAGATTACGGATAATCTGGGGGTTAAATAGATGTTTCCCACGAGGGGTTATGTCCGGCAAAGATGGTTCTTCTGATGACCTGCAAAACAGACACCGTGAGCTCGTCACTGAGAAGGGGGGGCGTACCTCCTTGTGACCACCCTCCGGCGTGAGAATCAGACTAGATTGCTCTTGAATATAAGTGTATATTAAGAGATTGCTAGAGAAGATAAGATAATGAGATATCAGATAATGTAAGATAATGTGTATACCATTCCAAGGTGTTGGAGTATTTATAGCCGAAGGTAGGTTTCCAAGAAGGTACAGCCGGCTGAATAGTATTCCTGTTCTGCCAACTGTGGGCTACGCACATGCCATGCTGGTGGTTGGTGGGTAGGCAGCGGCTGTGTACTATTCCTTTTCCACCAACTGCAGGCTATGCACGTGCTACGACAGGTTGGTGAGTAGGCAGCGGCTGATAGTGACATTAAGTAATAGAGCATGCTGCTCGTTGTACTGTTGTCAGTGAGCTGTCGCAGCTTTGGTCAGGTCTTTTGTCCATACCTCGTCAGGTACAGTACAAAAGATCCTCCAGTAGCGTACGGACTGGCTTATTTGGGCGGGAGTTTTCCCGGCTTTGTGCGGGAGTATTCCCGGCTTGCTCACTCCTTCTTCAGGTGACATTACTGAATTATTTAAGAGTTAAGTGCCTTGTGCGTGTAGCCTTGCTGCGCGGGTAGCCTTCCCTGATGGCTAGTATCCGTTGCTGCGGGAACAGGCGGAGTACGTCGACCATTGGGAGGCTTTTCCTGCGGGAACAGCTTGCGTACTGCGCGTAAGGACGTCACGTCTCTGAGCATGGTGGGTCCTGCGGATCCAGTTGGTTTCTGCGCAGACGTCTCTCTTCAAGGTGAATCTTGCGAGTTTAGCCTTTGCGCAGACGTCCCTGTTGAAGGTGAGTCTTGCGGGTTCAACTGCGCAGACGTCCCTCTTTGAGGTGAGTCTTGCGGGTCCAACTGGGCTCTGCTGGGACCTACCTCTTCAAGTCCCCCAGTCCAATGTTCTTCTCATGAATTGTTAATAAGTAATGTGAACTTTTGGACTTAAGCAAAGGGTTTTGAAAAGGGTTTAGTTTTAAGGTTTTCCATGGGGATTCTTCCCGCGGAAGTCCTAATGTCACGTGCAGAAATTCCTGACTTTTCTGCTTGATCTTTGGGTATGATGCGGGTAGGTCTGTAACCTCCTCTCAAGTCAGGAGCGTTGAGTTCCAGTTGTGTAGATTCTCCATGAGGTTTTGGTAGTTTTGAACATAGTGATCAATTATGTTAAAACAACCAATTCCATCATGGAGCTTCAAACAATTTAGTTCTCGACGTTCCCGCAATGCGGGGATGTTATTCCCGTTTCCGCAAGCATGACCCAGAAGATCCTTCTTGGTTTCAATTCCCTGCGGAGTGCTAGGTATGTGAAGGGTTTCGCCTTGACACTGTACCCGCACTCGTCTTATAGTTACTTTACTTCCAAGGTATTCCTGGCTTCAATTCCCTGCGGGTGCTAAGTATGTGAAGGGTTTTGCCTTGACACTGTACCCGCACCCGTCTTATAGTTACTTGGTTACCGAGGTATTCTTGGCTTCAATTCCCTGCAGGTGCTAAGTATGTGAAGGGTTTTGCCTTTACAGTGTACCAGCACCTGTCTTATAGTTACTTGGTTGCCAAGGTAAGGGGTATAGTCCCGCTTACTTTTGAATCTTTTTGAAATTTGAAGAGTTGGTGAAAGGATAAGAACAGTCCAAACTGTTGAAACGTCGTCCGACGGTTTCTTCTGACAGTGTCAGGACGTGCAGGAAGTTATGGCGACGTGACAGTATATGGTCATTCCAGATGCTTTTTCAGGCGCGTGGGCGCGAGTTTTCGGGCGCGTGGCCGCGAAGTTTACGGCACGCGTCCTGTCAACAGCTGTTGCCAGCTTGCTTTTTCCACGTGTCATAGTTTCATTGCACCAGCGTTTTCCTCTCTCTTCCGCATTAAATTCATCGCATTCATTGCGATGAGTATATAAAGGGAGGAGAGGTTGCATCTCAACTCACAGTTTCACCTCTCTTCTTCTTCTAAACGATTTCCGGCGAATACTCTAACTTTTCTGTCGAGCATTCTCCTGAAATCGTTCTTCTTTACATTCAAAACATGTCTTCCGTTCATGATCTTGAGGCTACCGCCGAGGAGTCTGACGTGTATGCCGAGAATCCGTCGTCTGCTTCTGATAAGGACGATAAGAGTACTGCTGGTGAGTGCCAGTGTGCTCTTACCGTCGACCTGTACCAGTACATTGTTAGGAAGTTCATGCTCGAGCCTGAGTTTCCTAAGCCTCATCAGACGGTGTACGATGCCCCCAAGGGCAAGATAGGGGTGTATGCCGCATTCTTCGTTTATGGGAATCTCAGGTTCCCATTGACGAAGTTTGTGTACCGTGTTTTGGAGAGACACGGTGTACATCTGACGGAGGTACACCCATTGGCGATCGCCAAGATTCGCCATTTTGACTGGGTGTGCCTCATTCTGGGCGTGGAGCCCCATGTCGACCGCCTGATGACCTTCTATTCCTGGAGGTGCATCCAGGGGTGGTATACCTTGGTCACTCGGATCAAGGGTTTGAAGATCTGCGCTACCGAGCGCAGTCTTCGGTCTTGGAAGCGGGAGTTCTTCTATATCTCCGCTCGCGTCGTCCCCATAGCGATGACGTTCAAGAACGGGAGAGCTCTCCCGAACCTTCACGCCTTCAACTACGAGGAGGCGGAATGGTTCTCCAAGATTTCCCGGGTCCAGTCTCCGGTTTACCGCTTTGCGGAGTCCGGGATGGTGATGATCGGGATGAGCCGGGTGTGGAAGGATGTTGGGGCGGAGGCGCCACAGGTTCCCATCATCCTTGAATACGGTTTGAACTCTATCCCTTACGGTATGCTTCATCTTCTTTGCTGATTTAAAGTTTTCTTCTAACTGTTTTTCTTTTGTTTTCAGAGGGAAACGACCTACAATCGCTCCTGCATCCGCGGGAAGCTGGTGGTCCCGCTCGGATGGGTACCCGTGCTCTTGATGAGAACGAGTTGCCCATCTTGGAGCAAACGGCGGATCGGTTTGTGGAGGTCTACCCGCCGGGCCACCCGATTCTGAGCGCCATGCGGCCAGGTAAGGAGTTATTTAACCCTCGCCCTGTCAATGCTCAAACCTCTGCTGGAATTCCTCTAATTTTGCCATTTTCTGATGAGGAATCCGCAGATGGTCCTTTCTTCACGCGGAAGAAGAAGGCTGCTGGCGGGAAGGGTAAGGCGAAGGTTGCCTCCACTGCCGATCAGGGGAATCAGTCAGAGTCAGAGACCGAGAGTGAAGAGGTGGCGGGGAACCCTAGTAGTGATGAGACCACTGTTCCGGAGGTTGAGACAGCTGTCACCTCCGGGCAGCCTAGTACGACGGTGACCGGCGTGAAGAGGCCGGCTCCATCGGGTTCGTCCCCGCCTATTCGCACCTTCAAGCTCAAGAGGACTCGTAAGTGTAATTTTCATTTACTTTAACTGCATATCCTTCCGCCATTATATTTAACTAACTTGTCTTCATGCAGGCGTGGATGCAACTGCATTCCAAAGTGATGCGGGGAGGAGCACCTCTGGACCCATGACGGTAGGTTTGGTCAACCTACCCGAGGCAACGACCCAGGCGGCCGCGCCTGTTTCGAGTGTTGGTTCAGTTGCTCACTCGGTTGAGGCAACTGTTCCAACTGTAACATCATCCCCGCCGGCTGTCAGTGCGATCTTCACGGAATCCTTCACTAAGCCGGCGGTGATATTTTCTGCGGGTTCTTCCGCAGCGGCGACCACGGTTGTGAGTTCACCTCCGGTGAGTTCACCTCCGTTGGTTTCTACGACGGCGGCTTCAACCGTGCCTCCGGCACCGGTGACCACCTCGCCCCCGGCCGGTTCAGCAGGTATGTCTAGGGCTTCTAGCCAATCTCTGCCTCCTTCCCATCTGCCTGACCTCTTGGATGGATATCCGTTAGGTTCGGGTGATGGGTTTGGCGGCTACAGGCCTGTCATCGACCCTACAGGTGCGTAGGGTTATTTTGGCCTGTTATTTTTTATTTTTTTATTTTTTTTATCTCATCTTTTCCTAACTGTTTCTTGTTTTTACAGTGTCGGATTCCAATGAAGTGTATGTTCCACGTTGGAACATCCGCCGAGGAACAACCCTTCGGACGGCTGTGGACTGCGTCGAGTGGGCGCGCCACGCCGCTCCAAGTGGGGCGCTGGGGGAAGCTATGTCGAGCTACCAGGAGGGTAAGCTGACAAACGAGCTCCGGATTCTCCTTGCCCGGATGCAGCCGCGCGTCGAGTTGCTTTGTCGTGAAAACGACAAGTTAAAGGCGGCTCGCATCCAAGAAGTAGCTCAGGCGCGGGCTATCCGGGAGGAGAACGGGAGACTCTCTGCCGTTGCTGCGGAGAAGGAGAAGGCCTTCAAGGCCCTTGAGGTTGAAGTTCAGGCCCGTCTCGAGGCCCGTTCCAAGGCTACCCAAGCTGTTAACGAACAGCTTCGGTTGGCTAAGGAAACTGCGCGGAACGCAACCGAGAGGGCCACCAAGGCTGAAGCTGTTGCGGAGCCTCTGCGCGCCGAGAATGAGGAGCTCAAAGCCAAACTAGAGAGGCTCCAGCAGGCTCATGATGCCTTGGCCATGGAAGATGCCAAGAAGCTCCAAGAGATCTTGGACCAGAGGGGGGTGCTTGACCATACTGAGCGTAAGCTAAAGGGCGTCGAAGAGGCTGCAGCCAAAGATGTGTTGCTTGCCAACCTTACAAAGAACGAAGCCGAACGCTCCCGTAATGAAGCTCAAGCTGCCCTCCAGGAGGCTCTGGTCACCAAGGAATGGCTTCTACGAGAAGCGTTGTCGCAGGTATGCATAGCTTCATAATATCTTTACGCTTTTCTTTGTACTTAGAAAAGGTTTTGATACTTGTATTTTTGTTTTGTAGGTTGTGCATCGGGTCTTCACGGACACATCATATGACGATGCCATGAGCGCAGCCCTCAACGCTTCTCATGAGGATGGGGAAAAGGCTGGCTTCCTGCTTGGTCTAGGGTTCGTTGAGAAGGGCATCCCGCCTTCCAACTTCCCTTTATATGATGTGGATACTGAAGCTGTATATGACCAAGCAGTGAACCAGTATGCCGCCTTCTCGCACCCGGTGGTGGAGAAGGTGAACGAAGTTGCTGCTGCTGATGATGGGCTAACCATTCTCAAGACCTTCCTTGAACCGCCACAGCCAACTGATGGTGCGGGTACAAGTGGGTTTGGAGGGAGTGGCCCTGAAGCTTGATCTTTTAAATCCCTTCCCACTGTTAGGATAGATTTACGTCTTTGTATAGATTTATATTCTTGTAGGCGGGTAGATACCCGGCCATTCTTGTAACAGTTGAATTTTTATGGAATATAAATCTTTTGTGCGGATAGGACCGTCACTCTTGCTTTATAAACGTTATACGACTTGCTCATGCATATTATAGTTTAATTTGGCACTTGTTTTGCCGCATAAACAATATATGATTCGCTTGTGCATATTTTAGTTTAACTTAGCAATTTCTTAAGTACTTTGGATAAGTTAACCTTTCAACGTGGCAGATAATAGGTTAAAGTTTTGCTTCCTCTTTCGTGATTGTGCGGGTAAGACCGTCACTTTCACTTAGTAGGATGGCTAAACTTTACCTATATCTGACCTGCGTGGAGGTTTTCCTCATTTTTCCTTAAGAGATTTTCTAAGTGTTCTGAATAAGTTAACCTTTCGATGCGCGGTTGTCAATAGGTTAATGTTCAGTTTCCTCTATCATGATTGTGCGGGTAGGACCGTCACTTTCATTTAGTAGGATGACTAAACTTTACCTATGACTGGCCTGCGTGAAGGTTTTCCGGTTTTTGTGTTTACGCGGGTTTTGCCGCCGTCCACACGCAACGATGTCTTCACACTTATTTATGCGGTGAATACCGGGATATCAATGTTTTGAATAAGTTAACCGTTCGACGCGCGGTTGTCAATAGGTTAGTTCGGTTTCCTCTATCATGATTTGTGCGGGTAGGACCGGCACTTTCATTTAGTGGGATGACCCAACTTTACCTATAACTGACCTGCGTGAAGGTTTGCCGTTTTTTGTGTTTATGCGGGTTTTGCCGCCGTCCACACGCAACGACTTTTCACACTTATTTATGAGGTGAATACCGGCATATCAGTGTTTTGAATAAATTAACCGTTCGACGCGCGGTTGTCAATAGGTTAGTTCGGTTTCCTCTATCATGATTTGTGCGGGTAGGACCGGCACTTTCATTTAGTGGGATGACCGAACTTCCATCTATGACTGACCTGCGTGAAGGTTTGCCGTTTTTTTGTGTTTATGCGGGTTTTGCCGCCTTCCACATGCAACGACTTACTTCCCCACTTATGTATGCGGTGAAGACCGGCATATCAGTGTGGAAAGTTCATAAGTATAAATGTAAGATTATCAGCGTCAATGTGATAAGGAGAATCATTTCCATTAGAAGTGGCTCTGGGCCTTTTCTTTTACAAGTTTGGAATTGATTTACATGCAGACTGTGTAATTGAGCTTCCTTCCATGTTGTTTGGATGGGAGTGCCATCGAGCCGATATGCACTTGGTTCGGAATCTCGTTGTTTACGCAGTATGTAGTCTCCAACATTGTTGCTGCAGTTTCGTGTTTTTCCCAACTGGGGTTCTACACGCGTTGGCCTGCTCAGCATCCTTTACGCCACGAGGTGTGCGAGTTCTCCATCTCTGACGAATGTCTCGATGATGTCTTTCAAGTCTATGCATTCGTCGGTGGTGTGGCCTTTTGTCCTGTGGAAGTCACAGAATTTGCTCTGATCAGCGTTGTGACGCTCTCGGATTATTGGAGCCTTTGGCCATGGGAGCCTCTCGGTGTCGAAAATCTCGGTGACGCTTTTGGTGAGCGGCGTCCACCGGGGGTTCCGGTTCGACGACTGCATGTTATCCTTTCTGCCTAACCGAGGGTGCGAGCCGGATGAGGTGTCAAAGTTTACCCTTGACTGCCAAATGCCTAGCTTCCTCTTTTTGTTTAGTCGGGCGGTAAGGACATTGTTTTCTCTTCTTTTCTGGGTGTAGAGGTTTGTGCTTTGGGGAAGATCTCTACCCAGTTGCTTTTCTGTTTCCGCGAAGCGCTTAGCTGCTGTCATGATGGCATCCCATGTGGATGGCATGCCATCTTTACCCGTTAAGGTGCGGATGAGCTCTGGGTCTTTCGCGCCTTGGATGAAAGCAGCGCGAACAAGATCTTCGCTAATACTGCCCAGACTTAGCTTCTGTGAGTTGAAGCGAGTGATGAAGTCAAGCAAAGATTCATCTTCCTCTCGAATGCAATTGAGGATTGTCCATTGCTCTTCGGTATACTTTCTTTGTTGGCTGAAATGTTGGTTGAACTTCTGTTGGAAGTCTGCCCAATCGTAGATGTGGTGGACCGGTAGACGGTCGAACCACGCTCTGGCTGCTCCAACCAGCGTCATCTGGAACATATAACACCACGTGGGTTCCGTCCAGTTGCTGACGGTTGCCCCCGCTATGAATCTGTTCAAGTGATCGTCCGGGTCAGATATACCATCATATGTGCCTATATTGGACATTTGTTTGGCACTTTTCGGGGCGATTGCTTCCGCAATGTCCCTTGCAAATTTAGACGTTCCCGCATTTGCAGCAGTTGGTCTGAAGGTTTTGGAGAAGTCACGCGGGTTTCCCGCCGCATTCCTTGGTTTATAGGTTTCTCCGAAATGCCTTCTCGGTTGGAAGTCCGTTTCCTTACGCTTCCCTTTTGCCCTATGGCGAGGGTTCACGTCGGTGTCGGATTCCTCCCGATCATCGTCCGAGTACTCGCACTCACTGCTCGTGTTGAGCTGCTGTCGAGTGCTTCCGAATTCGTCAGCCTGTTGGAGTGAACGTAAGCGTTCGTCCAACTCAGCTTGGAATTCTTTCTGACGTGCTTCCGCCCACGCTTTAACTTGATCAAGTGTTTGGTAGGGGAACCTCGTCTGTCGTCTTTCCGCCTGGGTATCAATGAATCCCAGGGGATGATTGTTTACTGCACTTGCCCTGGCTCGGGTAACCGGGGTAGTGTTCGTAAAATTTGTGTGATCGCCGGTGTTCCTCCCAGTAGCTGGGATTGTGATTACCGGGATTTCTTGGTCACTCGCTGGCTTTGGCAACGGAGTAACCTTAACCATCTTTCCAGAAGTTTGAAAAAACTGAAAATTAGTTCTTGCTTTTATGCACGGATGGCGCCAATGAAGAAACACTAATTGACCCCGGGCAGATTACGGATAATCTAGGGGTTAAATAGATGTTTCCTATGAGGGGTTATGTCCGGCAAAGATGGTTCTTCTGATGACTTGCAAAACAGACACCGTGAGCTCGTCACTGAGAAGGGGGGGGGTACCTCCTTGTGACCACCCTCCGGCGTGAGAATCAGACTAGATTGCTCTTGAATATAAGTGTATATTAAGAGATTGCTAGAGAAGATAAGATAATGAGATATCAGATAATGTAAGATAATGTGTATACCATTCCAAGGTGTTGGAGTATTTATAGCCGAAGGTAGGTTTCCAAGAAGGTACAGCCGGCTGAATAGTATTCCTGTTCTGCCAACTGTGGGCTACGCACATGCCATGCTGGTGGTTGGTGGGTAGGCAGCGGCTGTGTACTATTCCTTTTCCACCAACTGCAGGCTATGCACGTGCTACGACAGGTTGGTGAGTAGGCAGCGGCTGATAGTGACATTAAGTAATAGAGCATGCTGCTCGTTGTACTGTTGTCAGTGAGCTGTCGCAGCTTTGGTCAGATCTTTTGTCCATACCTCGTCAGGTACAGTACAAAAGATCCTCCAGTAGCGTACGGACTGGCTTATTTGGGCGGGAGTTTTCCCGGCTTTGTGCGGGAGTATTCCCGGCTTGCTCACTCCTTCTTCAGGTGACATTACTGAATTATTTAAGAGTTAAGTGCCTTGTGCGTGTAGCCTTGCTGCGCGGGTAGCCTTCCCTGATGGCTAGTATCCGTTGCTGCGGGAACAGGCAGAGTACGTCGACCATTGGGAGGCTTTTCCTGCGGGAACAGCTTGCGTACTGCGCGTAAGGACGTCACGTCTCTGAGCATGGTGGGTCCTGCGGATCCAGTTGGTTTCTGCGCAGACGTCTCTCTTCAAGGTGAGTCTTGCGAGTTTAGCCTTTGCGCAGACGTCCCTGTGAGTCTTGCGGGTTCAACTGCGCAGACGTCCCTCTTTGAGGTGAGTCTTGCGGGTCCAACTGGGCTCTGCTGGGACCTACCTCTTCATTAGGACTTTCACTTTAGTTAAAATTCTTATGAAAAGACCATACCACCCTCAATAAATAATAATAATAATTAAAAAAAACTTAAAAATAACTAAATTGGCAACACAATCCATAACATACAGAAACCCAAAAGAACTACTGGCATTAGTTCTAGAACCACCATCGGTCCATCGCCTCCTTACATCAAATAAGGATGAGGGAGTGGAAGGAGGCGGCAATGTTGGACACAGATCTGAATACCCTAAATCCAGCAAGGCGGCAATTTTACTCACGCTCACCCTCAATGCTTCTGCCCCAATTCCCATCTTCATCCTCCAACCCACTCCATCACCACCCCCACCAACTCCACATCCACTACCACCTTCCCCGGTTTAATATTAGGGTTAGGGTTCAGATCAAAGTTGTTGCTTTCAAAGGGGTTTTGGGGGAAATCGGAAGTGAGTTTTTTATTTAAGGTTTTGGGAAAGAAAAAATAAGAAAATTTTCCTTTTTTCATTCTTAAGTTTTTTCATTAAAAGAAAAGAAAACTTAGGATTTTTTTCCTCTAAAACTTTCCAGCCACATATGATCTGATTTGGAAGGAAAGTTTATAGTCATGTGTAATATTACTAATTTACCCTATTTTTTCCTTCCTATCTAACTCAATAATATGGACATGATTGTAAATTTACAATTTTTTTCCTATCTTTTCCTTCCTATCTAACTCAAGAATGTAATTAACACTTTCTTTTCCTTCCTATCTAACTCAAGAATGTAATTAACACTTTCTTTTCTTTCCTACAATTTCTTTTTCTTTCTTCCCCTATCCAATATTATCATTTCTTTTCTTTGTATTTTAAAGCCGAGAATGCAGTGTTAGTGATTGAGGTTGTTAGGGTTTTAAATTTAAGGATTAGGGTTTGGGTTAGGGTTAGGGTTTTGGATTGGGGTCGGAATGGCGGATAGCGATGGTGAATTGAAGTGGGTTGTTGATATTGGTGAGGATTGTTGTTGGTGTTGATGGGTTTCGTTTGGTGGATTGTTCCCAGATTGAAGAAACTTGAGAGTGTGTGTTTGGGTTTTGATAGCAGATGACATCATGATGATGAATAAAGGTGAGATGATGATGAAAGATTGAGGTGATGATGATGATAATGATAATGATAATGATTATGATAAATAAAGAATTTTTTGTTGTTGGTAGTAAGATTATTATTATTACTATTATTATATTAGGTGACATTTCTTTCCTTTATTTTGGCAATCACCAACCATTTTACTTGACGGAAATTCGAATTGCAAAAAAACGACCACCGTAAGGGTCATACCAGTGAAAAATTCACCATGGTGTTGAATCCTGTGTTTCGAGTTTAACACAGGGTCAAAACTACAATTAACGATTCTCAATATTATTATTATTATTATTATTATTATTATTATTATTATTATTCGAGTAAAGTATGCTTTTTTTTTGCTTTAGATTTATATCAACTTGCATGAATTGTCCTTTAACTACAAAACTACATAAATCATCCTTGATGCTAATATATTGTTTGGTTTGCTTTAGCGAACAATAGATATGTCTGTTAAATTCAGTTATGTGTAACATACATATAATACATAATATCTGCTGTTACACATTATTGGATTTAACAGACAGTTTTAGTGTTCATTACAAATGCAAAAATTGTAACAACATATTAATATAAAGGATGAATTCCGTAATTTTGTAGTCTAAAAATAATTTAGCAGTTGATATAAACTTAAAGAACGAAAACACTAATTCATTATAATTATAAGTTTCATCTATCTTAGCTTATTAGTTAATATTTTATATGAAAAATGTAGGGGTGGCAATCGGAGCAGGATGGCAAGCTGTGGTTGCTTATTAATATCGCGTGTTACTACATCTTTGGAGTTCCTTTTGGACTCATTCTTGGATTTGTAGTCAATTTGGGTGTAAAGGTCTGAACTTATACTCATTCATCTTAACATCACTCATTATTGACAATAACATGTATGTGTATCTATTATTTAACAAAAAAAAATTGTTTCAGGGTATTTGGATAGGCATGTTAACTGGAACAGTGGTACAAACCATTATCTTGATTTCGATTTGTGTTAGAACCAACTGGGAGGAAGAGGTACTTCTAACAAATTTCGGTTATTTAATAAGTCTTTTGATATGATTTTTATTTTTTTTACCGAAAGTTTAATGGGGATATTATGGATATAATTGCAGGCATCTATGTCTGAAGAGAGAATTAAAAAATGGTCAGGTCAAAAAGGGGTTGAGGAAGAGAAGTGAAAGGTGTTTACTGTTGTATTTGCTGAATATGAATCTTTGTAAGTTAACATTTGTTTAAAGTTGTATTTAACATTTTGTTGCATTCATCTCTGATTAATAATAATCCAAGAAGAGTGTTCTAAATTTCATGTTATAGTTTGTTTTCGGAATTAGTCAACTTTAAAAATAATTTGTATGTTTGTGGTATGTTCCAACTTTAAGTACATAAACCAAGGGCTCTTGTTGATCTTGCTGCAGAAGTTTCATCTGCATTACTAATGAATGAACTCCAATATGCTGGAATAACGGTAAAAACAATTAACTATTCTCTCAAAGGAATTGTTCTACGCATTAACACTGGTTCTGGGTTGAAGTTTGAAGAATCACAGCCACTAGAACCAAACAATTGAACGCGTTCGCTGCTAATCATGGCATCATATAGAGTAACCTAAAAAGATTCGTTTAAATTCTAGAACTAAGTATATGTGTTAATAGAGGTTAATATATAATTAATTTATATGAAAATCAAAATGATAACAGAGATATTTTCAACACACACTATTCGTTTAAATTAATCAAACCCAAAATATTCTTCAGTTAATGAAAATTACCACAAATAACTAGATTAAACAGAGTTCTAGTTAACATAAACAAACCGTCCACTCTTAGGTGGTTACAGAGAAGTTTAATCGCTGCTGATCAATATCGTGGAATCTTCAATGGTTGATGGGATTGATGAATTCATGAAGAAATCAGCTCGGGTGATGATTAGAAACTTCAAAATCCGCTTTGAATGAAACCTTCAATCCGCTCTGAATGAGAACTTAACACCTAGTAAATGTAACTCTAAGATTTGGTTTATATGTGGAGGAAAATCCCAATTTTTGTATCTTTTATGAACTAGGACGGAAGTCATGGTCATCCCATTTGATACATGGACTGATGTGCGCCCATGCTTGCAGCCTCACAAGCTAGACAGTAGCACAAGTTGCGTCCTGGGAGCGCAATTTGCGGCCATTCTGTTCTTCTTCATTTTCATTCTCCGTAGCTTATTGAAGCATGCCCTCTGTCTTCATTCAAAATATTGTTATCATAAAATTAGATTCCATTATGCTTTGTTTAGCTCCTTACACCTGCAAACCAAACCATACTAAGTAAACTGTTTCTATATAAGTAAACGCTTAATATCATACAATTAAACTTATAAAAACACAAGCATACACCCTCCCTCATATCAACGTGTCGCATGCCAATATCATGAACGCAGTTCTTGAAAGTTGTTGTAAGGAGTGTTTTTGTGAAAAGATCAGTTGAACTGTTACTAGTTTGGACATATCTCATTTCAGCATGTTCATATTTAATATACCCTTCTTTTATCTGTTAGACACAGGTTACACTATCTTCGTAAATTGGACTTCGACTTCCATTTCTCTCTTGTTCATAAGAAGTTAATATGATTTGTTTTATAGATATTAACCTGTTGAACCTTGCAAAGAACTGATGGCCAAGAACCAAACAAGTGATGATACAAACATCAGTTATCTCAATTTAAGAAGTTTTTGACAAACTGCTATTATAGATATCTGATCCGGCAAACTGAAGACTCAACAACTGATCAACAAACTATTGATGATCCAAACAACTGAAGTCTAACAACTGATGAGACAAACATCAGTTGTTCCAGCAAAGATCAGTAGTTTGCGTAGGTTCCTTTTTGAAGATAGTTGGTTGTAATTAGTTCGTAAGTAGTTTGTGACCGTTTCGTTAGATGTCACTTTCACATTTTGCTAATCAGTTGTTTTCCACATGTATACAATGAAGAAGATAGTCTCTTCTTCATTAGCACTTTTTACATATCACAAAATTCACTTGATCAGTGTACTCTGAACTAGAAAATCAGCGAATGAATGATGAGCTAAGGTTGAGAGGGAACAATAGATTGTAATCTTTCGATTATGATTAATGCAAAGTTTTTCTTCCATGTGAAACCTGTTATTAGCTTTATGATTTCCGCTTCTTAAACTTGTGTTATTAAATACTAATTGAATTATAGTTCAAATATGAATTCAATTAAAGTGATATTTATGCTTACAAAGAATTAGATCAGATGTTTACTGTTTCATTAGTTATGCATAGTGTTCACTAGCTTAGATTGAGATCTAGAATCCTAACAATAGGTATCAGAGCCATGGATCTCTGAATTTGATCTAATAGTCAGTTCAGAAACATAGATTTAAGCTGAAATTGATAATTCTAATTCTGGATTTCAAAAAGGATCAAAAATATATTCAAAACTGTAAGGTCCCGTTCCCGGAAGCCCTACTTTGGTGTTGGATTTACTCATAAACTCGGTTCTAAATATCAGAGTTAATTAAAACTTTGCGGAATAATTTAAAACTTCAAACATCACATTACAAAACATTTGTTTTTGTCTTAACATACAAATTGTCTTTTCATGAACACTAATTAAAATAGTCATGACACTTCATCGTGGATTCCAGTCTCTTCAGTTCATGCCATGTGTCCCTCCTCAAGCCAGCTGCCTCAATCTATTTGCCTGCATGCATACTAAAAGTCAGCTACGCTGAGTGAGTTATAGCTAATCAATTAACATATATTACATTCATATCCTTACTCATACGTGTCCGAAGATACGTATTCATACCTTACCTATTATTACCTCTTTCATACATACTTTATATACATGTATACGTACTTACATACTTTCTTTCATAACCCTGTGGTATACCATAAGCTATTCTATCCTATACATCACAAATATTATAAGGGTCTGGTCCCTAACATCTCAGATATTGTAAGGGTCTGGTCCTTAACATATCAAATATTATGAGGGTCTGGTCCCTATCATCTCAGATATTATGAGGGTCTGGTCCCTTCTGTCTCGAATAACCATACATTTATCATACGTGCATACTTTACATGTCTTCTAGTTATAAATACATACATACTCGTTCATACAATTATTATGTAATAATACATTCAACACACAACCATACACATATCATACACTTGCCAATCAAGTAAGTGTATCATCTATCACATAGGAGTATGCACTCAGCCCCGAAACATAACATATAACGGGGGCCAGAACTCACTTGGAGTCGGTATCTCTCGCCGTTAATGGTAATACCCTTCCTTAGTTGTGCACGACTAACTGTACAATACATTATGCGTGTCAATTATCCAATACTACTACTTCCTACCTCTAAGTTAATGAAACCCTCAACTAACGAGGGTCTGGGGGCAGCGCCCCTGGTAGCGGGGTCTAGGGGTGGCAGCCCCTAGCAGGGTCCAAGGGGCAGAGCCCCTGGCTGGAATTTCGCATGAATCGCATGAAATTTCGTATGGAAAAATTTTATTTTCATTAACGGTCCTTTACCAAAAATGCATCAGAAAATGAATCGCATGAAATTTCGTATGGCCATTTCGCTTCGCTTGGGATTTCGCTTCGCATAGCATGCGATGCGAAATCTTTGCCTTTCTCCGTTTTTACCATTTTAAAGCCATTTTCCTCCATGACTCTTCCTTAGGGCCCGATTTTGCCCTTTCTATGGGTTTTGGGTCATACCAACTTTGTATACCCGTGTTTTACTTAGTCCAAACCTCATGTTTTGTCATATAACGAACCCGTTAACACTCGACCCCTCAAGTTTACATTTTATTTCTAGCTTCTCACGACCCGATCTATTGTTCTATCAGTTTGCATGTCGAACTCAACCATAAAACTTAACCTTTAAAACCCAAAACTCACCTTTTTCTTCGGGTTTGGTTTGGATCTGGGCTAACCCGAGGATTTGGTGGTAATTCTTGTTGCTTGATGGCGTTCACACATGAGGTTCTTCCTTCTTTTAGCTCAAGATTGGATTCTGGTGCTAGAGAGAATGTGTGTGTGTGTGCTTGAGGGTGTGTGTTGTGAAAGGGAGGAAATGGTGAAAGGATGGAAGGGTTGGGTTATATATAGGGGGCTATAGGCCCCACAACCCTCTCACACTTTCACATCCAATTATTATCCAACATTTACACACAATCAAATTAACAACACATACGTAATAATAAATTTCCTTTTATTTATTACTCTAAAAAATACAGATGTTACAAAAACTTTGTTGTTAATGAAAAACCAGTTGAATTGAGAATCATGTTGATAGTACAAGATTCTAACAACACCGGTTCTACCTCCAAACACAAATGTTGATTCAAGGTCAATCAACATTTGGGCTCAACGAATTCTCCACCATCTATGCAACCAAAATATTGGTTGTTGGAGATCAGTTGTTCATGGGCCACATTCTCCTGAAACTGTTGATCCATTGGATGGTAACAAAACGACTAAGAAAGATTCCAAGGTTATTCTGATCAAGATCTACAGAAATTTGAATTGGATGCTAAAGCTCATGCTACACTTGCCATGGAAATTCCAAACGAAATGTATAGTGGATTAGTTCATCACAAATCTGCTAAGGAATTGTGGGGTGCACTAAAGGAAGAATATGGTGGAACCCCACAAGTCATTAAGAATACTCGTGAAATTCTCAGGCAGCATTATGAAGCATTTTGTCATTTAAGAGGAGAGAGTTTAAATAAAAAATATGAAAATTCACAACACTAATAAGTGAATTAAAAATGGTTGAATCTAATTTTACAAAATCTACTCTTAATAACCGATTTCTGAAGTCACTTCTAGAAAATTGGGACACTTATGCTATCATACTAAGAACTTTGCCAAATTTCCAAGATTTGAACCTGACTGTTCTCCATGGTATGCTACTCACTTGTGAGAGAGAGAGAGACAGAGAGAGAGAGAGAGAAGTCAAAACAAGAAGTTGATCTCGACGGGTAAATAGCAGACCAAAGTTATCACTATCACTTTTATGTCAAGAGACTCAAACTGTCTAAATTGCTGACCAAAGTTATCACTATCACATAGACATAAAAACTGGTATTGGATTAGCAGCTGAAAACCAAGAATTTGTTGTTCAAGATAATTCTCCACATGTGCAGACAGTCTATCATATATTATGGAAGATTTTCAACACATAGATTTAGTTAATTTGGAGGAAATGAAAATTCTAAACTCTCTGGCATTATTGACAGTCAGAACAAATAAATTTTACAAGAGGACAAGAAGAAAATTTCCAGAGATCAACAACAGGTTAAAAGTTGGTTATGACAAGGCGAAAATGACTTGTCACAAATGTGGCAGACTAGGATACTTTGCTGGAGAATGCAGAATTCAGTTACAGCCTAGTCCCAATCTAGTCCAGCCTTTAACAACCTATCCAAGTTGACCTCTACATCCTCATTAACAACAAAAAAGTTTCAATAAGCATTCCACAGCTCAGTTTGCTCAAACCTTAGCAATGCCTAATACTAGTTCTCATTATCAGTATCAGTACGCACCAATAACCTCAACCCATACAGCGTTCACACACGAATTTGTAAACTAGAGTAGCTAACCTTAAGAGATGAGCACAAACTGATTGCTTCATCAAAAGACAATCATTCCTATAAGCCCATTCATTGGGAAAGCAAAAACACGTTTCATTCAAATGGACCCAATTGATCATTTTCTAGTTGTGGATAAACAAACCAACTTTTCCTCATTACTCTTCATAGGAAAATTCATATGGAATTTTCCTCTTTTCCAGTCCAAATCAACGAGTTAATTATACTATCCTTTTTTGGTATATCCAATTCTAGTGAATTTTGTATCATGACACGAGTTTGGTTAAAAACTCCAACCTAACCCAACCCCAATTTCACAAGATAAAGTTTGAAAAAACTAATATATTTGCTAATAGTTTCATTGTATACATTGTCAACAACGTAAAATAGGCTTAGTAATACCTTACTTAGACCTAGTATTCTCTTTCAATAGAAAATCCTCCATTGGGATTGGATTCTAATACTAATCTTACATCTACATCTTACATAAGTAATAAAAGAAAACCCCCTAATGCCACATGCAACTCCTAACACCTCTCTAACATATATGTCACTTCATAAGGCTTTCTAATCCTCCACTTTGCCACATGTGCACTAATAAATACAAATAAATAATAAATACTCATAATAAATACAAACTAATAATTAATAAATACTAATAATAACAATAAAATAAAATAAAAATAATATTATTGTAAACAATATTATTTATATCGTCATTATTACAATTATAAGTAGCCTTTTAATATCAAAAAAGAGGTGTGAAAAAGCAACAAAGTAGCTAAGAAAATAAGAATTGATCATCAGAATTTTATAAGTTTCTGAGTGCAAATGAGTATTTTGTCATAGCAATTTTTTTACAGTAGATTAGTTAAAAATGAATCAAGGGTTTTGGACAATATGGAAAAAAAATAGATTTTAGGTTATAATCTCTAGCAAGGGCAGTTTAGGAACGTGTTTTTACTACAAAATATTGTTATCGATTCAAAATTTGATACGGGTTAAAATCATTTTTATCTAAAAAGAGTTAACGGACCAAAGTATGTTTCAACTTTCAGGTCATGACTTTGGTGACAAATCTTTGGGGCAATGACTTTGGTGACATATCAAAAGACTTTTGGAAATTTAAAATTTGGTTTCGGATTAGATTCAGTGTCAATATTTTTGTCATATATTTTTTATTTGATAGAGGTCAAATTTCTAAAATTCACATTTTACGCATCTTGGTTTCTTTTAAACTACTAACGGGTTGAAGAAGAATCAAATCGCGAAGAAGTTTGAAGAGGTACATATGTTAGTCTATTTAGATTATATGCTAGCCCATAACAATATCTTATTGTAGGTATAATTTTTCTGAGTTGTGAAAATTTATGACATGACGTGGTGATATAGGCCACAAGAAAAAAAATTAATAATATCATCTATTTACAGAAGTTTGAAATGATTTATGGTTCAAATGTAATTTGGGGATATGCATGTTTATTAAACATTTCATATATGTTGAGTTTTTTTATTACTTACATAATTTAAATTGTTAAACTCGTGTAATACACGGGTAGCTAAGCTAGTAAAAGTAATATACCAAGATCCTTCTATTCTAATGAAAATTTCTCTACATTCTCTTACATCTGACTACTTGTGACTACTTGTTCTATTCTAAACCACTAATAAAAAAGAGACAAAGGGACATATTCATAAAAAAAGGAAATTCATTCTATTCTTTAAAGATAATCAAATAGAAAGGATAATAAAAATCAATTTCAATTGCGACCAATTTATAATAACTAATAATTTTATAGTAACTAATAAATAGAATTCAAAATTCGAAAAAAAAAATGAGAATTCTATTTAGAATCCCTTTTCTTTAGAGAGAATTCTCGGTAAGATTGAGATGAAAACAATAGAATTTGGATAAGAGTTATAATTAGTTTAACTATAACTAAAAAAAGCAAAAGTTATGTACTAAAAATAGGATTCTAATCGATGAATCTTGAAAGGAACCACGCCCCGCAAAAGGAAACTAGATGGTTGGACCAAAAGAAAAGGAATTCTTAATTTAACTAAACAATTATGAACGACTAAAAAATTTCAAGTTGAATTGACTAATCCGGTATATTTTCCATGTTTATAGGAGTGCATCTATGTTTCTGCTTTACGAATATGATATTTTTTGGGCATTTATGATAATATCAAGTCTTATTCCTATTTTTGTATTTTTCATTTCGGGATTTTTAGCTTCGATTAGCAAAGGACTGGGGAAACATTCTAGTTATGAATCAGGTTTAGAACTGATTGTTGATGTGGAAGCAAATGATGAAAAGGAAATGGAAAATGATTTCAACAATGAAATCATACAAGCACCGATCAAAGTGATGCAACAAAAGACACAAATTGTTGATGATCAAACACTTAAAACTGCTGCTGATGAGGTAACTCCTGAGATTTGTCAAAAAAAAAAAATTGTGATCTAATGATTGAATCATTGCATTTGCTAACATCAAACTTGCTAACTTAAGACTGATAAAACAAGTTATAGAACATGAATAAGTAGTTTCAAAATCTATAGAAGACATTAGGATCAAATTAAATGAAAAAGAAATGGAGATATCTAAATTAAAGCATGATTTTATAGACAAAAATGCTCATGTTGAGAGCTTGTTAAGGAAATACAATGAGGGCAATAAAACATTGGAACAAAGTCAAGTAAACTATCACAAATTGATTGAATCCAGTAAGGGTTTTCAAATGCTGCTGAGCAAGCAATCTGACAGTAATGCGAATTTTGGTATTGGATATAATCATACTGAACAACCTCATAATTATACTCCAATTACTCCTTACAATTTTGTTGATGAACTTGAGGAAGAAGCTATCTTTCAAACACAAGTTTAGTCAGTTGTTTCACCAAATACTATTCTATTGAAACTTGCTAGTCAAGATGAGGTTAGAAACTGGTATAAAACAACTAATGCATCACACGGTTCAAACCAATTTTATTTATTGAATTAAGTAGTCAAAATTTTGTTGTTGATCATATACCATTAGAAGTTTCTCAAAACTTAAATGGTTCAAGCAAATTCTTATATCAAGATAAAATTAGGAATTGGTATCAAAAAACTGACGTACTTAATGGAGTCAAACAGATTTCAATCACCGAGTTGACTGATGTGTGTCTAATAACCCTATAAATATGACCCTCATAACTAAGCTTTAATATTAAAACGAAAATCCTAAAACCATACACAACCGGCAAGTGTACCGATCGCAAGTAGTATAGACTTAGGAAGTCCGAGTATCGAACACGTGCACACGTTAGAACGCTAAAGATCACTAACCCTAGACAAGACCTACCTTAGAATAATATTTAATTGATTTTTGATTTTTAATTACTTAACTGAACTAACTGGATTAACTAACAAAACTTACAAAAAATAGAAAACTTAACGAAAAACTAACTGTGTTAACTTAGGATGGAGAAAACGTCTACCTAGGTCTGAATCAAATTGTATGCCTAACAAGCTAATGGATTGAATGATATATAGACACCGGTCTCTAAAGATGACACGACTAAGGATCGCTCGGGCTCACTGGATTACCTCTCGGTCTCACTCAACAAGCCTAAACTACTCAAAATCGCCTAAAACGACCAAACCGGGAAACAATTGCTAACGTGTTCTAATGAAGGATCACCTCTCGGTCTCACCAACACTTGACCCTAATGGCAATGAATACTACACAACCAAGGATAGAGGAACAATTCAACTTAAACCAAAATAGATCAACTAGTCGCTCAAACACCTAAACCTGACAAGAAACGAACTCGCTCTCGCGCAATCCTTATTCTAGCATGCAAAGGCAATGAGACAACCCTAACTTCCTATCACCTCTCGGTCTCAAGAAAGGTGTTTAACCACTGTACTTAATCCAATTAATCATGCAACAAAACCCTACGGTGGTACCTACCGCAAACAAACCCTAAACACAAAGTCTAGAATCAAACAATGCACCGATCAATCAATACAAAACTAATCAATCAACACACGAGGTTTATGCAATGAAACACTAGAATTTCCAGCCCTTAAACACAACCTATTTCATGTCTAAATCAAACTTTACAATAGCAATTCAAGTCTATCAATCAAACAATCCATAAAACCTATCAAACACTAACAATAATCTTCATTCCTAGGTAGAACTAACAAGATTAGCCTCTCATACTTTTTGGACAGCAGCTATCATTTAATAAAAATACCATAAAACTCATACCAATCATCTCAAAAATCATTCAACAATCAATCCTACTCATAAACGCTTCAATCTTTCAATCAATCGCAAAACTAGTAATCAATTGAACAAGTATAAAAAGATGATGAACAATGTTATGAAAAGAAAGGATATGGATGAATTCCGGGCTGTTCTTGGCTGCTACAACTGATGAAAAACCTTCCCGAGACTTGGTTCTTGTGTTTCTTCCTTCCCTAGCCGTCACACGATCAAAACCCTAGCCGAAAAAACTTTTTCTCCTCTCTCCCTTACTGTCCCTGCTGCGATCGGCCCCCTCCCAGCAGCCCTAGGGTTTTTTTTATTTTTTATATAATATAATATAATATGGTCTTGGGCCTCCATGATGCATACGGGTCGGGCCTTAAGCTTTGTCTTGAACTTATATGCGTAAAAAGGCTCGTAGAATGCTCGAAAAGTCCCGGTTTTCTTTTTTCTTTCACCCAAAACCTACAAGATTAATAAATGTACGTAAAACCTATCTAAAACGAGTAAAAACACATAAAATATAATATATTACGTAGATAAAAGGTGCGGAAAATACGTGTGTTTTACAACACATCAAATATCCCCACACTTAAGACTTTTTCGTCCCTGAAAAAGAATACTACACAGGATCATACCCGAGTTCAACCGATAACTCTTGGTTTTATTTATTTACTATTATTACTAATATTTTTTTCTTCTTTTTAAAGTATTATAACAAGTGACCCGTTACCCCTTCCAACTTTCACCTAATAAGCCAGATCAGGTCGATTGCCGGTATTGCTGTCCACTTTAAACCCATGCCCCTAATACTTACGAGGCAAATAAGGCGTGACAATTCTATTAATTTGTATGACTAAGTGAAACCCACACCTATAAGCCTTGCTGCCACTTTACCAATTCCATTATGGTTTTACCGGGCCGAGCCACCCCAACTTGACTTAAACTTTTTGCCACATGATTAAAACATTTTGACTCATATACAACCTATAAACTCTAGCTTGGTCAAGATCGACCGACAATAGTTTCCTTCATGGTGGTTTTGATTTAAAATAATTTTTTTCTGCCTTTGGCTTTTTGCATTTTTTTTATACCATGTTGGACGAAACTACAGAAATGCATCAAGGCTCAGATCTGCGCCACCGCACAATAGAGGGCCGAGCAAAACTGTCTTTTGCTAGCATCAACGTTCAGGTCTGCGCCACCGCGCAACAAAGTACGGAGCTTCACAGGAATAGACACATATACAAAAGATTATAATATACAGACGATCATGCGACTCGAGGCTTGAGTATGACCCGACTTTTCATTCCAGTCCTGTCACGAGCTTAGTTAAACAAACAAAACCCCTAAGATGTTTCCCACTATAGTCAGGCCATTTAAGGAGTTCAATTAGGTCAACAACCAAACCGCCCTTTCATTCTCAAAGGCTGAGCCTACCGACACACGATTAGTGAGTCTAAACCGTTCGGTTACCATACATTACGTGCGGGTTTAATGGGCGCTATTCTTATTTATTATATAAATATATATATTATGAAAACACCAAGAAGTTATTAAACATACACTACTCGGTAATAATATCATCTCCTGTTTAACGTAGAGAAAACAAATTTCAAGGGACTATTTTTTTAAAATATTTTTTCAAATTTTTTTTCTAAAATTTTCCTACAACTAAGTAAAATAAACCCCATCCCCACACTTAGAACGAAATCGTCCTCGATGAGTATAAGGAAAAGAGTTAAAAATAAAACAGAAAATAAAAATAAAGTATACAAGACTAAAACAAAGAACGGGTTACTCCTCTGGTTTGTGTGCAGAATCTTCAATAGCTGAGTAGTGTACAAACGACCGTATAGCATTTCATTCGCGGCTGCAACCTCGGCATAACCTGTCCACAACGCCATCGTAGCTACTATGCGCAATATGTAACCTGCAAAACTCAAACTCGCTCGCATGTAGCGGCGTACAATACGGAAAACAGAAACATAAAGAAAAAAACATTTTTTTATATATATAGGATACTCCTTAAATCGACCGACTCGAATGGAGATTGAGTACGAGCGGTTTCATCTTGGAACAACCTGAAATAGAAAAAACAAAGAAAACAGATAGCATCACACAAATACCTAAATACAAACTCTACAACTCTGGCAGTCTCCCGAGTGTGCATCCATCGCGTCTAAGTCTCGGAGAGCGCGTCAAGGTAGAATACCTCGACCGTCTGATCAGTCACCGGCTCTCCTATGTAGTGCTTCAGTCTGTGACCGTTCACCTTAAACTTCCCGCCTTTATCCTCTATCTCGACAGTGCCGTACGGGAAAACCTCAGTGACCGCGAACGGTCCTGACCATCGGGATCTCAACTTACCCGGGAATAACCTCAACCGGGAGTTATACAATAAAACCAAATCCCCACACTTAAACTGCTTGCTACCCTTCAAATTCCTGTCATGCAGTTCCTTCGTCCGCTCCTTATACCTAAATGACTGCGCGTAAGCGTGATCTCTCAGCTCCTCTAACTCGTGCAACTGGTGGAAACGAGTGCTCTCTGCGGCAGACATATCGAAGTGGGGCCCAAGAAGCATGGTGCTCTAACTCAACAGGCAGGTGGCAGGCCTTCCCATAAATCATCCGAAACGGTGTGGAACCGGTCGGAGTTTTGTAGGCTGTACGGAAGGCCCACAACGCATCATCCAACTTGTCGGACCAATCCCGATGATTCGAACCAACCGTTTTCTCAAGAATACGTTTGATCCCCCGGTTACTCACTTCTACCTGCCCACTAGTCTGTGGGTGGTAGGCGATTGCAAGCCGATGGGTGACCCCATAGTGACGCAACGCCTTCTCCATCTGCGCATTGCAGAAGTGAGTTCCTCTATCACTGATCAACGCCTTCGGGACACCAAAACAAGCAAAAAGGCTCTTGAGAAAACGGAGTACAACTCGGGCATCATTAGTGGGTAAAGCCTTGGCCTCAACCCACTTCGAGACATAATCGACCGCGACGAGTATATACTTGTTCCCACGCGAAGATGGAAACGGTCCCATGAAATCAATGCCCCAAACATCAAAAACCTCACAAACCTGAATAGCATTCTGGGGCATTTCATTTAGCGAAGAAATGTTGCCGACCCGCTGGCAACGATCACAACTCCTCACAAACGCGTGCGCATCCTTAAAAATCGAAGGCCAATAGAATCCACAATCAAACACCTTCTTTGCCGTCAAACTCGCACTGTGGTGACCTCCTGTCGGTCCAACATGGCAATGGATCAGAATCTGCCATCCCTACTTAACATCAACACACCTCCTGATCAACTGGTCAGCACCTATACGAAAAAGATACGGGTCGTCCCACAGGTAAAACTTGACATCAGCAAAGATTTTCTTCTTTTGCTGGTAAGACATCTTCGGGTAGTACCCGTCAGCAAGATAGTTCGCAAAGTCGGCGAACCATGGGAAACCCTCATCCTGAGCCGAAACAAACATAAGACTCTCTGTCGGAAAGTGGTCATTAATCCTGACCCCCGGCTCTCCTAACTCAGCTCCTTCAAGACGCGAAAGATGTTCGGCCGCCACATTCTCGGCCCCCTTTTTATCACGGATTTCAATATCAAACTCTTGAAGCAAAAGGATCCAACGTATAAGACGTGGATTAGTATCCTGTTTGCTAAAGAGATAACGAATGGCAGAATGATCCGTGTACACAATCGTCTTGGACAGAACAAGATAGAACCTGAATTTATCGAATGCAAACACCACAGCTAAAAGCTCTTTCTCGTTGGTGGTGTAGCTCTCCTGCACACCATTCAGGGTCCGGCTAGCATAGTAAATCGGATGGAAGTGTTTATCCTTCCGCTGTCCAAGAACCGCTCCGACCGCGAAGTCGCTCGCATCACACGTCAACTCAAAAGGAAGCGACCAGTCGGGAGCAATCATGATCGGGGCGTTAACGAGTTTGTCTTTTAAAAGATCAAACGCCTCGATACACTGCTCAGAAAACACGAATGGGGCATCCTTCTCCAAGAGTTTGGTCATGGGTCTCGCAATCTTAGAAAAATCTTTAATGAACCGGCGATAGAACCCAGCATGACCCAGAAAACTCCGGATGGATCTCACGGAAATGGGCGGGGGAAGATTAGAGATGGTATCGACCTTCGCTCGGTCGACCTCTATCCCCGCACTCGAAATACGATGCCCCAAAACGATGCCCTCGCGTACCATGAAGTGACATTTCTCCCGGTTAAGAACTAGGTTGGTGTCAATGCATCGGGCCAACATCCTCTCAAGGTTGGAGAGACACTGATCGAAAGAACTCCCAAACACAGAAAAATCGTCCATGAACACCTCCATGGAGTCTTCGATCATGTCATGAAATATAGCCACCATGCACCTCTGGAATGTGGCTGGAGCGTTACACAGTCCGAATGGCATACGTCGATAGGCAAACGTACCGTACGGGCAGGTGAACGTGGTTTTCTCCTGGTCATCGGGAGCAATAGGAATCTGAAAGTACCCGGAGAAACCATCTAAGAAGCAGTAGTACTGCTGACCTGCTAAACGCTCCAACTTCTGATCAATGAAGGGTAGAGGAAAGTGGTCTTTCCTCGTGGCATCATTCAGTCTGCGGTAATCGATGCAAACTCTCCAACCGGTCACAGTCCTAGTGGGAATGAGCTTGTTCCTCTCATTGGTGACGACAGTCATGCCACCCTTTTTAGGAACCACTTGGACTGGACTAACCCACGAACTATCGGAAATGGGGAAATGATCCCCTCATCCAGGAGTTTGATGATCTCCTTCTTCACGAACTCCTGCATCTTCGTATTAAGCCGCCGCTGCGGCTGAACGACAGTCCGATAATTATCCTCCATGAGGATTTTATGCGTGCAAAACGAAGGGTTGATACCCTTGATGTCGATAATCTTCTATGCAATGGCCTCCTTGTGCTCTCGAAGCACCCTCAACAATCTCTCTCTCTCGACCTCCGTCAAAGCAGATGCGACAATAACCGGTAACTTCCTCTCCTCGTCCAAAAACGCGTACTCCAGATGGGCAGGTAACTCCTTAAGCTCTAAGGAAGGAGGGGGGCTCTCAATAGAAGGTCGGTCCATCGGATCGTCACGTACGATCTCAGCAGACACTTCAGACTCAGGGTGATGTGACTCGGCGTCATCTTCCGTTGACTGGTCGGTCATGGCAACCATCTCAATCTCCGGAATGTCCCTATCGAGAATCTGAGTGTTGGAGGAAGATCCTCCACAGATCTCGCTGAAAAACTCACCAACATGCTCCATGATTGTATCAATAAAGTACAGGGAGTCATCAGCAGACTTGGGGTGTTTCAGTGACTGTCGAACGTCAAAGGTGACGTTCTCATCCCCAACTCTCAAAATCAACTTACCCTCGCAGACGTTGATCAACGCCTGTGCAGTGGCAAGGAATGGTCGGCCTAAAATCAGTGGTACGCTATCATCGTCGTTTATGTCCAGAATGACAAAGTCCACTGGGAAGATGAACTTGTCGACACGAACCAGCATGTTCTCGACCACCCCTCGAGGGTATTTCACAGAACGATCAGCAAGCTGGATACTCATCCTGGTAGGCCTCGGTTCGCCTAAACCCAGCTTGCGATACACAGAATATGGCATGAGATTAATGCTGGCACCGAGATCGGCCAGCGCATGAATAACCGTATCATCACTCAAGATGCAGGGAATCGTGAAACTCCCTGGATCGGCCATCTTTTCCGGTAATTTTCGCTGTAAGACAGCAGAACAGCTAGCACTCAATGGGATGGAAGCGACCTCAGCAAGCTTCTCCTTATTCGAAAGAATATCCTTAAGGAATTTCGCGTGTTTAGGCATCTGAGTCAGTGCCTCAAGGAAAGGAATGTTAAGGTGAAGCTGCTTCAAAAGATCAAGAAATTTGGAACTCTGCTCCTCATCTCTGTCTCGGCGGAGTCTTCCGGGGTATGGTACTCTGGGCTTGTAGACTCTCGACGGCTCCCTCGGTAGCTGCTGTCTCTCGGCCTGTGCTGAACTCCCTGGGCTGCTTCTCTGATGAACCTGGGCCGGTGGAGACTCCATCTGAATCTCCTCATCCACCTGCTCTTCTACAACTACTGCAGGCTCCTCGACGACTCCTCTTTGCTGAATCCCGGGCTCCTCTCGTGCCCCTGCACCGCTCCTCGTTGTCACAGCTTTAGCGAATCCCTTTGGGTTCTGCTCGGTGTTACTTGGTAGTGAACCCTGCGGCCTCTCGTTCAACCTACTCGCTATCTCTCCCATCTGCCGCTTGAGACTTTGAATCGACGCTCCCTGATTCCTCATGAACTGCTCGTGCTCTCGAAGCTTCTCCTGCGTCTCATTGTGTCGGGAATCCTCTCGTGACATAAGCTGTGACAGCATCTGTGTTTGTTGCGCCATCATCTCCTCCAAAGTGGGCTTCTTCTCCCCAATGCTCGCTCCCTCACCGGCATCCTGAAATAAGCTCTGACGTTGCTGAAAACCGGACTGGTTGCCGCTCCTCCAGTTGGAGTTATGATTTCCCCTTCATCCCGAATTATAAGAATTGAAAGAATTTGGATTTCGGTTTGGATTTCCTACGAAGTCTACGGCCTCCTCTTGGGAACTGACTGGGCACTGAACGGTATCATGCCCCCCTCTGCAGATCTCACACAACTTACTCTTCGTCTGCATATCCTTCACCATCTTCGCCAACGCCTCGACCTGTGCCGTCAGTGCGGTGGTCGTGTCCACCGAATGCATGCCTCGTAAGATGGAATCGACGATCTTGCCTCCTTTGGCGGGTGGTCTCTGGTACCCACTCATAGCTAACCCATTGAATAAAGCGATACACTCATCGGGGTCATTTGTTGTCAATAGATTTCCTCCCGCCGCCGTGTCGAGCATACTCTGCGTCGCGTACGTCACTCCATTGTAGAACTTTTCGAAGACCGCCCAATCTTGCAAACCGTGTTTGGGGCACAACGCTAATATATTCTTGAACCGCTCCCGGGTCTCGTAAATACTCTCTGTGATGCAACAAGAGACACAAATTTTTGATGATCAAACACTTAAAACTGCTGCTGATGAGGTAACTCCTGAGATTTGTCAAAAAAAAATTGTGTTCTAATGATTGAATCATTGCATTTGCTAACATCAAACTTGCTAACTTAAGACTGATAAAACAAGTTATAGAACATGAATAAGTAGTTTCAAAATCTATAGAAGACATTAGGATCAAATTAAATGAAAAAGAAATGGAGATTTCTAAATTAAAGCATGATTTTATAGACAAAAATACTCATGTTGAGAGCTTGTTAAGGAAATACAATGAGGGCAATAAAACATTGGAACAAAGTCAAGTAAACTATCACAAATTGATTGAATCCAGTAAGGGTTTTCAAATGCTGCTGAGCAAGCAATCTGACAGTAATGCGAAATTTGGTATTGGATATAATCATACTGAACAACCTCATAATTATACTCCAATTACTCCTTACAATTTTGTTGATGGACTTGAGTAAGAAGCTATCTTTCAAACACAAGTTCAGTCAGTTGTTTCACCAAATACTGTTCTATTGAAACTTGCTAGTCAAGATGAGGTTAGAAACTGGTATAAAACAACTAATGCATCACACGGTTCAAACCAATTTTATTTATTGAATTAAGTAGTCAAAATTTTGTTGTTGATCATATTCCATTAGAAGTTTCTCAAAACTTAAATGGTTCAAGCAAATTCTTATATCAAAATAAAATTAGGAATTGGTATCAAAAAACTGACGTACTTAATGGAGTCAAACAGATTTCAATCACCGAGTTGACTGATGTGTGTCTAATAACCCTATAAATATGACCCTCACAACTAAGCTTTAATATTAAAACGAAAATCCTAAAACCACACACAACCGGCAAGTGTACCGATCGCAAGTAGTATAGACTTAGGAAGTCCGAGTATCGAACACGTGGACACGTTAGAACGCTAAAGATCACTAACCCTAGACAAGACCGATCGCAAGTAGTATAGACTTAGGAAGTCCGAGTATTGACTTATCTCTATCAAATGAGCAACCCATACCAAAGGGGCTTGGGGTAATCCTTCTAATTAATTTCATATATATGTGTAGAGAGGTTTCACACGCCTTGAAACTTTGTGGTATGTTGATAGTGGAGGCTCTAGGCACATGACTGGGAACAGATCTCTCCTCTCTAAATTCAAGAACCATGGAGGGGGGGCTATATCCTTTAGAAAATATGAAAAGGGAGGTGTATTATGCTTGGATAAAGTGAAAGCTGGTAAGTTAGTGTTTGATCATGTTAACCTGATTAAAAAATTGAAATTCAATTTGTTAAGTGTATCACAAATGTGTGATAAAGGTTATGATGCTTTCTTTACTAAGAACACGCAAAATTGTTAGCTCTAACTATTTTAAATAAATTGAAAAACTAGTTGCAGAAAATGCTTTGTTAATGACAAATAGGAGTAGCAATGCCTATGCTATAGACATGCATAAGGATAACAAAATCTCTATTGCGGCATGTTTTCTTAGTAGAGCATCAATCAAGGAAACAAATATATGGAACAAGAGATTAGGCCATGTTAATTTGCAAACGATTAACAATCTAATCAAGAAACAATTGGTTAGAGGTCTACCTGTCAAAGAATATTTATGTGATAAAAACTGTGTTGCATGTTTGAAAATCAAACAACACAAAGTCTCATATAAATCCATAGAAAAATCCAAAAGTTCTGCTTTCTTTAATCTCTTACACATGGGCCTTTTTGGACCAGTTAGAATACTGAGTCTTGAAAAGAAAAGGTATTGTCTTGTGAGTGTAGATGATTACTCAAGATTCACTTAAACTTACTTCTTGCACTCAAAGGGTGAAACAACTGAAAAGATCAAGAACTTCATAGTACAAGTGGAGAAACAATTTGATCTGCCTGTAAAATTTTAAGAAGTGACAATGGAACTGAATTCAAGAATTAAGTGCTAGATACTTTTTGTATCTCCATAGGCATTATCAGACAATTCAGCATTCCAAGGCAACCTCGGAAAAATGGAGTTGTAGAGAGGAAAAGCAGGACACTCATTGAAGCTGCTAGATCCATGCTTGTTGATTCAGGGCTACCTTTATATATCTGGGCTGAAGCAGTTAACACTGCATGATATGTTCAAAATAGAATTTTATTAACTCAAAGACATGAGAAAACAACCTATGAAATTCTTTATAAAATCAAACCATTAATCTCGTTTTTCAAAGCTTTTGGTTGCCCATGTTTTATATTGAACTTAAAAGATTCAATTTCAAAATTTGCAGCCAAAGTAGACTGTGGTTATTTTCTAGGCTATTCATCAACTTCTAAAGCATATAGAGTTTTTAACTCTAGAAAAAAGGCTGTAAGAGAAACATTAAATGTTAAATTTAATGAAATGCCTGATTTAAAAATCCCTTCTGATCTTGTTGATTTGTTTAGTCTAGATATTTTTTAGTAAGAGACAAAACTAATGAAGCCATTGATGCAGGTATTCAATCTGAAAGGCTATACTACTTTGAAGAATCAGAAATAGAGAACAACACTTTCATTCAAACTACAGATCAAGAGCAATTTGTTGATCAAGGATTTCAAGGAAGTGTAACTACTAATGCTCAAACAACTGATTTCCAAAAGGAACTTCATTATCCCACTTTTGAGAGTTCATCAATTGTTTCTCATAGTAGTTGTTTACCTCCAATACCTCCACCATTAACTATTGTTTCCCCCGTTAGTAGTTTTACCAACAACTTCTTCTAACACTATAAGAACCACTGTTCCTTATGTGCTTCATCCTGCCCATCCTCAAGAACGGATAGTTGGTGATATACATCATGGTGTTCTCACCAAAAGTCAACAAGCAATTTCCGCTTCTTAGCTGGTTTTCTATCTTGAATTCAACCAACTAAGTATCAAATTGCTTTAAGAATAAACAATTGGGTAGAAGCTATGCAATAGTAACTCATGCAATTCACAAAGATACATGTTTGGGAGTTATGCCCAAGACCAGAAGGAGTAACACCTATTGGCACAAAATGGGTATTCATGAACAAGACTGGTGAGAGAGGGGTTGTGATAAAAAACAAAGCAAGGTTTGTAGTTCAAGGTTACCTACAAGAAGAAGGTATTGACTATGAAGAAACCTTTGCACCTGTTTCAAGACTTGAAGCCATGAGGCTATTTCTTGCATATGCAACCACTCACAATATCAAGGCATTTCAAATGGATGTCAAAGGAGCTTTCCTTTATGGTGACATTCAAGAAGAGGTATGCATTACTAAACCACTAGAGTTTGAAGATGCATTCAATCTAGACTATATCTACAAGTTGAAGAAAGAACTTTATGGACTCAAACAAGCTCCAAGGGTCAAGTATGATAAACTATCCTCATTTTGTATTTCAAATCACTTTAAAAGAGGACAAATTGATAAAACTCTGTTTCTCAAAAGAGAGGGAAAAGACTTACTTCTTGTTCATATTTATGTCGATGAAATCATATTTGGATCCACAAATCCAAAATTGTGTGATGAGTTTACGAAACTCATGAAATCTGAATTTGAAATGAGTAATATAGGTGACTTACAATACTTTTTGGGCTTGCAAGTCAAACAAACTAAAATAGGAAATTTTCTACATCAATAAAGACATGTTAAATTTTTTCTTGAAAAGTTTAAAATTACTTAGTGCAAAGCAATTTCCACTCCCATAGGTAAAATTGATCCATTCTCACCAGATGAAACTGGTGAGTATGCTGATTAAACCTTGTATAGATGCATGATTGGATCTTTAACGCATCTAATGGCATCTAGGCCTGATATAATGCATGCAACATGTGTGTGTGCAAGATATCAAGCTTCACCAACGGAATCTCACTTATGTGATGTTAAAAGGATATTTAGATACCTTATTTATTTGATATCCTTCAATCACAAAGACCCAACTTGTTGGTTTTGCAGATATCGATTATGCAGATTGTCAAATGCTAGAATATTTACATCTGGAGGATGTCAGTTCTTTGGAGATTCATTGGTGTCTTGGAAAAGTAAGAAGCAAACTACTATTACAAACTCAATTGCTGAAGCTGAGTATATTGCAAGCTGCACACTCAACTACTTTGGCTAAAAAACCAATTAATGGATTATGGAATAACAACATTGAAAACACCATTGAAATTGGATAGTGAAACTGCTTTGAACATCACAAAAAATCCAGTTCAGCATTCCAAGACCAAACACATTGAGATCAGACATCACTTCATAAGAGATAGTTATGGAAAAGGTTTGATTTCAATTAAGCATGTTTCATCTAAAAATCAGTTAGCTGATGTGTTTACAAAAGCACTTGAATCAGGAATTTTTCAAAGACTGATTTCCAGATTATGAATGCAGAATATTTGAATTATCATTTTTTCAAAATCAAAATAGTCGCTTACAACTGATTTTGATAATAAAATGTATCCAAATTTTTCTTTCAAAAAGACTGTTTGTACATCTTTTGACGTATAATACAATGGAAAACTATTGTTTTCAAAAGTCCTAGATCAATTTTATTTTAAATTATTGATCAATGTTTACAAAAATACTGTTTTTTAAACTATTGTTGAGAAAAATAATGAAAACAACTGTTTAAAACATTTGTTTCTCAAACTACTATGTATATCAGTTCATTTCAAAATACTTATTAGGTTTATACAAAACTACTGATCAAAGATAAGCAACATTTGTTTCATTTTTCTAACAGTTCTTTGGATTTACTAGCCGTTGTTTCAATAGAACAGTGGTTTCAACGATAACTTTTGATCACCCACTTTCTAGAACCGCCTAAACTCTCTCCAATCCAAAGATTGCCTTCCATGATCATCTATCTCAATCATAAAGAAAGCCTTTTCCTATATTGCACATCATTATCTCACAGTACACTCACACAATTTGTTTTCTATCGTCATCTTCCACACATACTCTGCAAATATGGCCCAAAACCCTAGAAACCTGCAATTCAAAAACCCCCATAACTTGTTACCATACCTTATCACCAACCATAACTACCCTTAGTATGACAGCATGATCGAGACAATCACTTTAATATCTTAACTATTGATCCTGATCTTTATCCTCAAACTCTCAATGACTTCTGGAAGAATGCCTCAATCCAATATGGCGTTGATGAAATGACACCATTATTAATTCATAAAATGGTAGGTAAGGCAGAGGTACTTGTGTCATCATCACTCCTTTCTCAACATTTGGAGTCGAATGATGATGATTTTCCTTCAAAAATTGCTATATCTACACCGAAGTCTAAACTTATTGAAAAATGATATTTGGGCTCAACTCAAATTTATTTCCCCCCTCAATGAAGTTCCTTTTTCACACCTTACTTTAGATGCAAAACCACTGGTTGGAACGAATTTCCCTTAAATGTGCAATATTTGGCATATTCAATTCTAAATGGTGAAATTACTGCTTTTCAAATCCCTTTTCAATGATTTAGTTTCAAATGTGAAAGCAATGACTGCAAAAAAGGAAAACCGTTTTTATGTTTTCAAGGTTCTTAATGATATACCTCATTAAGGTATTACCAAACTCAGATTTGATCCAAGGAACATCAGTTCAAAGTCAAAGTCTCAGCAATGAGATCTTTACGAGATAAAGGATTCCAAATCATCAACTTTGGTTGATGAAGAGGAGTCTGCCCAAACTGCTGATTCTCCAAGAGCGGCAGTTACAAAAACAGAACCTACTGCTCTAGGTGATCAAAGTGCTTAACCTAGCACTTTAAAACCCACACCTACAACCAAAAAGAAAACTTCCAAGAGATATAAACCCAAATTCCCTAAGAAAACCAAAAAGATAGTTTAGGATGTTGAGGTTCCTGAATTACCTATGGTAACAAAAACGCCACAAACAAAATTAACTATTGTTACTTCCTCACAACATGTCACACCTCCACCCAAGCCAACTCCTCAGTCCTCCTCAAATAAGGAGATGTTGTAAGCACAGGGGACACACATCAAAGAGTTGAAGGGCTATTTTGCACTCCAACTCCAAGCCCATTTCCTAGGGCTACTTAATTTTCACCCCCTTTGGATAATCATATTATTACCACTTAAGAGGTTGGTCAAGTTATTACCAAAGTATCTCACATCACTAAAAACAGTCCTTTCTTTACAACATCAACTGAAAGGAAAACCACAGCTCAAACTTCTGATGTTGAGATAGGTATTACTAACCCAGAGCAAAAGGAGGCTATTATCCCTTTCACTACGGGTGAGTTGGATATTGGATTAGGATCAACTACTACAACTGTTGAAACAACTATTTTTCAGTTGGATAGTATTTTAGGCACTAAAACTCCTATCCCGGAAACAACTGATGATATTTGTTATGATTCTAGATCATAATCTAAGCTAATGACCACAATTCACAACCACTGAATCAGTAACAATCGATCTAATTCTTTGTATAAATTTGTATCACTTTTATTGAATTCATATTTGAACTATAATTCATATAGTATTTAACATAAAAATATTAAGCAGCGGAAATCATTAAGCTAATTAAAAGGTCTCATATGGAAGAACAACTTTGAATTAATTATAATCGAAAGCTTACAATCTATTGCTCCCCCTCAACCTTAGCTCATCATTCGTTTACTGATTTTCTAGTACAAAGTACACTTATCAGGTGAATGTTGTGATGCGTGAAAAATGTTAATGAAGAAAAACTCTCTTCTTCATTACATACATGCGTTAAAAAACTAATGAGCTAAAGGTGAAAGAGACATCTAACAAAACGGTTACAAGCTACTGATGAACTAATTGCAAACAACTGTTTATAAAAGAATCCTACGCTAAATATTGATCTTTGCTAAAACAACTGATGTTTGATTCATCAATTGTTAGACTTCAGTTGTTTGGATATTCTTTTGTATCTTGATCAGCTGTTGAGTCTTCAGTTCTTTCATATCAGCAGTTATTTAAAGTCAGATGTTTGGAGCAGCAGTTGTTAAGACATCATAATGGAGAACAACTGACGTTTGTATCATTAGTTGTTTGGTTTTTGGGCATCAGTTCTTTGCTAGGTTCAACAATTTCCCTCTAAACTGATGATGCCAAAACCATTTATTCTATTTATTCCATTATATTATCTTGATATTCTTCTTTAAGCTGATTCTTTGATAAAGTTTCTAAACTCGGCTCCTAGGCTATCATCTTCCTCCATTTGAAGTGGAAGGTCTATCAAACTCTTTAGAAAGCTTTCATCCATCATTGACATATCTTGAATATTAACCCTTTGTGTAGTACCGAAATCAAATTCCAAAGTCACATAGGAGTTATTTTTAAGTTTACTCCAATTAATAACTTCAGAACCTGACTGGATTTCTTCTACAGCTGAAGCAATAGCCAATGTTGACAAGGAAAATGAAGAAAGCAACAGATTTATATCATATTCAAACCCCATCTTGGCATCTATGTGAATATCTTTAATGGCTTGAAGCTCTTCTTCTTCTGTAAGTGACATAGGATGTCGCGGTCTACTCAAACAATTGATTTTAATAACTTAAATACCTATAGTAGTACGAGTAAGTAAGGTCGTCTCCACAGGGACTCAAGGAAAGTGCTACTTAGTGTTTTATGATTCTTAACTAAATTAATTATTTAACAAAAAGCAGACAGACGATGTCAAGCGGTTTTGAAAAGATTAATTATAAAAATTAAACAATTACTTTTAAGATTTGTAAACAATATTAATAAAAGATGTTCACTCTAGGTTCGGGTAATGTGACATTCAACTTAATCACAAATTCACTTGATTTGATTGCGCAGTAATTACTAGAACTATTAGTTTGATTGTGATGACAAACGATAACTTAACCGGATTGTTGACACATTTGAACTCTATCTACCCAATTACTAATTTGTGTTTTATGGCAAACAATTAAATAACAATAACTGATGATTATTAATTCAATGAAACAAGAGCCTAACCCTAAGTGTTGATGAAAAAAACCAAGCAAGTGATGCACCAATCGATAATCGAAGACACAAATTGTTTAAACAACCAAGCAATAATAAAACAAGATCAAATTAATAAAACTTAATCAAAATCCTTATTCATGAAGCACAATGAATCTGGTCATAAGCTAAAATACATAAAACCATAGCCTAGAATGAACAAACGAACTTAGCCTAGCATAGACATTACATTAAAGTTAATTTCTTGATGAACATGCAATCACAAGATGAACTGGCAGCTTCGGGATGGTCGGAAATCGATCTCGGGTCTCTCTTCTGCCTCTGGAAGTAATGGTATGACGAATAGGGCTTAGATGTGTTTATATAAAGATTAGTTTAAATTTTCTTCGATTTAAGGCGGTTCGCATCGCGCGAAGGGTTAATGGGCCTGTCCTTCGCATAGCGCGAAGGACAAAATAGTCAGGGTCAGAATGTAGCTAGTTCGCGTAGCGCGAAGAACAAGCTCAAGTCCTTCGCGTCGCGCGGAGGACAAAAATGTCAGCCAAATATTTTCTTTTCTTTATTCTTCCTCGTGAAGCGTGCACACCCATTCCCACACTTCCAAGCCTTCATTCCAAGCTCGTAAATCAACCCTATAAGCCTCCATAACGTCCAATGTCCAAAAACACATAAAGATGCTTGAAGTACCAATGTTTATTCACTTATTTAACTAATTATAACTAACTAATATACTATAATAGCTAACTTTTACCCAACCATCAGTAAGCTGTCTTCTCTTCTCATATAATGCCAAGTTTCTTGACTTAATCCCTTCTTGTGTAGAGCTTGGGATCAGAGCAGCAGTTTGAGCAGTTCTTTGCTCTTTAGGGAGCTTGATTGTAGATAAAGCTTTTGGTTTAGGGAAGTTTCTTGGGTTTTTCTTTCTTTCTACTACAAGATCCCTGTAAGCAACCCTTAGCTTATCTATCCCCCATCTAACAGTCTCTCTTCTTGAATAAATATTAGCCTCAGCTAATTCCATCTTTATTTTTAGGATTTCCTTTTCTTTTCCTCAGAAATCCTGGTTTTCACTACATTCCAATCAGGTTCAGGATGATCCTGATCAGGGTCTTGTTCACTGAGCTTTTCTATTCTGCCACATTCAGTTTGTAGTTCTTCATATGTCCAACCTTAGAATTTATGGACGATACTTTGTACTTTGCATGCTCTTTCAGCTATAATAGAGCTGTCTTCTTGGCTTCCATCAATAACTGCTTGTCAGCTATTGGTCTTTCTGATTAAAATCAGGCTTCTTTCATAACCTGTTGTTCAAGATCTGTTATCTTCAGAAGCTATTTTTGATACAATCTTGAAGCTTCTTCATTAGACATGATTTGTGCCTCTTTTGACAAAGCCCTTGCAGCCTCTTGCTCTTGATGAGTGATTAATTATTCAACACCCTTAGGCTTGAATTTTTTGACAGAGGAGATGGTGGTGTATCTTCTTCTGGCAAAACCAATCTTCTTCTTTTGAAAGTATTGTCAGAAGCCTTTTGTTAACTAGGCTTTGACTTCAAGGTTTCAGCTACTTTTGTAATAGTAGCTGGTTCTTGTGTTACCTTGGGTGCCTCAACAGTCTCTGAAACTACTGTTGGTTGTTATGGAGCACATGTAGTTTGTTGTGAAGCAATAGCATCAGCACTTTGTGAAACTGCCGTTCTTGAATCAGTTGTTGTTGTAACAACATTTTGATCATCAGTAGTTAGTGAGCTACTGGTACTTCTTCATATTTTCATCAGTATTTTGAGAAACTACTGGTCTTCCTTTTGTCTTTCCACCCTTTTCCTTTGACTTAAGCCTCATTGAGGAAGATGTTTCATCAGCTTTACTCTTAGTTTCCTGACTAAAGCTTTGTCTTTGGCCTCTCATTCCTTTATTAGCATATCCTTTAATCTAGCAATTTCTTCTACATCTTTGTTTGCTGTTTCATCAGGCTTCTTTGTGGCTGCTTTCCTTGATCAAGGATGTCTCCCCCGTTTTGGTATCAATAGCAGCGCCAGCTTGCTCTAGAAACCAAGAGCAGGAGGAGCAATCCCCGAAAGTGCAGCCAGTTGATTCCTTTGATCTACCATCTACTTTCTTAACTCATTAGCAAGAGTGTTTAGAGAGTTTCTAAGCATAGTGGTGCCAGTATTGACTTTATTTTGAAAGATCTGGAATTGTGAGGAGATAAAGGATTTTAGCTCAACATACTCTAGTGTAGAGGTGGTTATACTCTCTAGTAAACTAGAGCCTCAAGCATTGGTGGCTTTTGAGTTACTAATTGGTGGATACAATTTTGAAATTCTTTCTCGATGGAGGCCAAAAATTGGGTATTATCTTGGGGTTATTGGACTTGAGGTTGAGTCATATTGGTGATGAGCTTCTTGAGCTGCAGGACCTCAAAGCTCAAACTTTTAACTTGATCCATCAATTCTTGAATGTTTTTGCATCAACTAATAGAATAGTCTCATCTACAACCTTGCTATCAATAGTTTACCTACATCAGTAGTTTTATCTGACTATTCAGGATTTTCATCGTGAGCTTGGTTAGATGCCCCTCTTTCTTGGTACTGGGGACTTCCAACTGTTGTTGATAATAAAATATCATTAGTTGTTGTTGTGATAGGAGTCTTAGTGCCGAAACTACTGTCCAACTGAGAAACAGTTGCTTAAATAGTTGTAGTGGTTGCTCCTAATCCCATATCCAACTCACCTGTAGTGAAAGGGATATAAGGCTCCTCTTGCTCTGGGTTAGTAATAACTATCTCAGCATCAGTAGCTTGAGTTTAGTTTTGCCTTTCAGGTGATATGGTAAAGAAATGATTGCTTTCTATGATGTGAGATACTTTGGTAAGTACTTTAGCAACTTCTTAAGTTGTGATAATGTGACATTTGAGACAAAACCAGGTACACCTTAGTACACATTTACCGATTAAACGATTATTACGTGTCGAACAAACGAATAACCAAACGGGTCTGATTATGACCCAGATATCCCGGAGGGGCGTTTATAAGTGATAAAAATACTTTTAATATAAGCTAACATATTGGTATTATGGCCTTTGTACGATAGAAAACCAGTTAAACAAAATATACTTGTTTAACTACCCGCTATGAACTTAAACGCGAAAGATAATTACAAAACAAGCATTGTATCATCCGTTAAGCCGAAAAAGACTTAAAAAACACTTATATGGAGTGTTTTAAGTGATCCATGAAAATATTTTCGATTTTTACAAACAAATAGTATGTTTTTCTAAATTTACAAGAAATTTTCCGAAAAACACTCATTTTCACACTGTTTGTCGTACCCGATATATTTTTCGCACCAAATACCAAACTCGAAATAAATTTTAACTCGGGATTTCATGTACGGGCATGAAAATTGTGAAAAGTGGGCCAAATTGGGCCTAAGGGGGGGCCAAGTGACTTGCAGCCGCCATTTTTATTATTATTATTATTATTATTATTATTATTATTATTAAATTTTTTTACTAGTTTCTTTATAAATAAGCTACCCTAGATATTTTGGATCATAATTTCCAGAACTTTGACATTTTAAGACCTGCTTTCTCCAGGAACTTCAAAAACCCTAGGGTAGCGTTTGGTATGCAGGAATGACATGGGGAATGGAATGATTCATTGCATGGGAATGAAAAAAGTGGTGTTTGGTTGCTCAATGGAATGAAATCATCCATTACACATGGAATCTCATCCATCAAAATCATTCCTTCCCACACCCCTTCTTTTTTTTCATTCCATTCCTCATTCACCCTACTTTTTCAACAACAACACCACCACCTAACAATAACTATCACCACTACCATCGGCACCACCACCACCTCCGCCGTCACCACCACCACTTTACCACCAGATTTACCATCGCCACTGCCGTTGCCAACAACGTCGTCGTAACCACGGCAACCATTGTCACCGTTGTTGCCTGACCATCACCGCCGCCGCCACTGTCGTTGTGTGACCGCCACCACCGTACCATTGCCATCACTACCAATGCTATCACCGCTTGACCAGCGCCACCCCTGCCACATAACCGCTACCACCATCGCCACCGCCACCACCATTTTCGTGGCCGGAGTTACCACTGTCGCCATTGTAAGTTTTTTTTTAAGTATTTTGAGATATGAGTGTTTTTATTATTTCTATTTAATTCCAACAATTTTTTTGGATACCAAACAACATAAAGAAATAATTTATTTCATTCCATAGGTTAACCAAACAAGGCAAAGGAATGGTAATGATCCATTTCATTTTCTTGTCTATTACATTCCTTCTCCCATTCCATTCTCCCTTCATTCCATTACCTCCAACCAAACATACCCTAGGGAATGAAATAAATTATTTCTTTATGTTGTTTGGTATTCAAAAAATTTGTTGGAATGAAATAGAAATAATAAAAACACTCCTATCACAAAATAATTTTTTTACCAAAAAATAAAAAAACTGCAATGGCGACGGTGGTGGTTTAGCTCCGGCGACGAAAATGGTGGTGCTAGTGGCGACGGTGGTGGTGGGTGGGGTTGGTCAAATGATGGTAGCATTGGTAGGGTGGCGGTAATGGTGGTGGGCAGGCAGCGACAGTGGAGGTGGCGGTGATGGTCAGGCAGCGGCGTTGACAATGTTTGCTGTGGTTACGAAGACGATGGTGGAGGCGACGGTGGCGAATAGAGTAAGTTTGTTGCAGTATGCCTCAACGACTCAACTGTGACTTATAGTAGGATGGCATAGACTATTGATTTAAAATTGGGATTAATTTTAAATATTACCGAATAGAGTAAAATTCCAGTTTTACTATATTGATCGGGACAACTTGATGAACCCTTTCATCTCTCAGGACACTTAGTTTTATATAACCTATTAAAACTAAGTTTGTCACAATAAAAATAACCAATTTTAAGTTAATAGATTACCTATTAAGTTATTAGTTACGGAAAATTAAATTTAGTTTAATTTTGCAAAACATGATTGGTTAATTTATTTTAAAATATTTGGTATTAGGTTGGTGGTATTATAACCTATTATAATTAAGCAAGTAACCACAATAGCAAACAAGAATATGTAAATCTTAAATGGCCAATATTAGTGATTGATCTTGCTAGAGCCTATTAGCAGGATCAATCGGGTCAAGGGGTCGCAATACAAAACAACCACAAGGATGGACTCTTGGTGCATCCCGTCATCTTTGGTAACTCCCACTAACTTCAAGAACTCCATGAGCTCGTCCTCGGTTTTCCTTCAGGTCTTCTTCATTACAAATTCTACTGATACAAGTAATGAAAAACTAAACTCTATCTGTTACAATTTTGAACCATTAAGGTGACCAAAACCATAAAATTAAACCAAAGTTAAATACAACTTTTGAACCATCTATATAGCCAAAACAAAATCATTCAACCAAACAAACAAGGTCGGGCCAGACTTACATATTCAATGAAATTAAAGTCGGGCAATATTTTGGTCAAATAAATTAATAAAATTTTGACCAAACCAAAATTGCCCTAAAATTTTAGCTTGATCAAAAACGTCAATTACCTTGAAGTTTATGATGTAGAACCGGTAAAAAATACCAAGTTCTACTCGTATGTTGTAACCAAGGCTCTGATACCACTGTTGGGTTCCAATGGTGACCAGTCAACGGTTTAACAATTAAAACCAGTTTTAATTAAAAGGTTTCATATTTATTAATCACATTAATAAAAGTTTACGCAGCGGAATTAAAACCAACAATCATCACTTTTAGGAACCAGAAAGTATCCGGTTACGAACAATACGAGTACGAGTCAAATAAATAAATACAAATTCTAAACTAACAATATATTTAAGTTTACCTCGGTTAATAAATAACCGGTTGAGACCCCGAAGGCTAACGAACCGAGCTAGGTGACACAACGAGACAAACAACCAGTGATGGTGGTGCACGGTGGCAGCGGCAACAGTGGTGGTGTGCGGACAGCGGACAACGGACGACCGGCAGTAGGCGGGAGTGGCTGCCGGCAGCAACGGCTGGCAGCGGCGGTGGGCAGGCGTACGACGGCTGGGGTGGAGCAAGAAAGAGATATGAACTTGTGTTGCTTGATTAGTTAGGGTTATTGAATATCATATATTATATAACCTTTAATTAGGTTAAACTAATCTTATTAGTTATAAACCCAATGGGCCATTAAGTCCATCTCCAACTCCAACTCCAACTCCAAAGCCCACTCCATGTTATTTTGTCTCGTTAAAGTGTCCATCCCGGTTAACTAACTTAATCGGGTTTATTGTTCATTACCTTACAGTGTGACTCTCACCGACCATAACCCGGTTGGCCGTATTGACTTACCCGAGCTAGTCCATAATTCCAACAACAGGATCCTCTACTAGTTAGTTGGATTAGTGGTATGCTATTTTCTATCTTTTAATCCCTAAACTTTTAGGTGTTCTTGAGTTAACTGGTTGTTCTTTTGTGTTGTATTTGAGTATCTCAGTATGTTATGGTGACTAGAAGTTATAAAATCCATGTATGATGATAAATTTTTAGATGCATGTTGAGAATTCTTGAGGGTTTTTGAGTGAATCATGGTTTCATGCTAAAAAATCTTATTAGAATGGTTGTTAACTAATATGGTTTAGTTCATACTAGTAAATTGATGCTTGATGATTATTAATTTTGTTTGATAAATGAAATCTATGTTAATACTAGTAACGAGACTAGAGATAATTAGGAGAAAGAATAATTGCTATTAAACTAGTAAAATTTATGCACACAAGTGTTTGTGGAAATGCTTAGCTTAAAAATCTCATGAATGTAAAGTAATTATGTGCATCTTGACATGATATGATCTTTGATGAAGGATTGTTCACTAATAAATGAATGTATTAAATTGTATGACGTACGACTAACCCGTGAATATATACACGTGTGAATGTTGAGTTTCATAGGATCTTACACTTATGAGAAGAACAAGATAACATTGGACCATGAAGTGTGCAAGCGAAAGAATTGGAGTTATAAAGAAACTACCTATGAAGTAAGTTTTTATAACTTGCATTTATTATCCTTTGGTACTTACAACAAAATATAGAGTATGGTTTAAGTTATCGTTAACATATTATTTTGACGGTGAATTGGTAGTTTAAACACATGAAAAAGGGGTAAGAAATGTTAATGGGTCGAGTGACCCAAAATGCTGAAAATTCGGCTCACTTCTATATTTTAACCGAACTTTGAAAATTCATAGTAAATTAACCAGATGTCCGTTCGGGACGTATTTTATATCGATAGACAGCGCTACGAGACTATTTTACCCAGAATTTTAGTTTGAAGTGAAATACCCAGAGTAAGTGGGGGAGAACTATCAATTCCTACAGCTGCGCAAAGTTGTCTAAAATCTGTAACTTAATAGTTTTTGCAAAATCATAGAAATCAACCAAGAACCTGTTGGACTTGGATTTGTATATGGTGTTAACTCTAAAGATGTTCATTTTGTTGTTTTAAATCTATAGTTAAAAATATATCTAGGCATGGGTTGGTTCGGTTAAAATCATAAGTACGGGTCGTTTTAACCCATTGAAATTGTAAGCTCATTTCACACACTCTTTATGTTGCTTTTGTCAAAAATGTTTGAATTCTGTTCGAGTTAGCTATTTTTACATTTAAGATTGTTATCAAGGATTGGGCCTCAGTAATTTGTGAAAGTCATAGAAAATCATGTTGCACCAACTCTCTTTTAATGAGGTGGGCTTATTTTACTAAATCGCCAAGTAGTAGAAATCAAATTGGGTCGGGTGTAATTTTTGGTAATGTTGGCAGTACAACCCTATGCATTGTGGTAAAGTATCTTTTTCGATATGTGTAGTTAGTAGTAGAGAGTATATTTTATTCCTACTAACGATTTAGCTATTTGCAAGATGATAAGAGTATAAGTTGTATGGGGTCCAAAAGTTGAATGATAACCACAAAAGGAAGATCTTTCAAGCATTTGAGTTGAGGTATTGGGACGCTTGAGTAAGACATTTTTATTACACCGAATTATTGACCCAAAAAAAAGGTAAGAATTAGTGTAAGAATTTGTATAGGTATTTTATCGAAACGGGTTAAACCGTGCAGGTCTAGTCGTAAACTACGCCTGTTTCATTCCATTGGAAATCTCTATTTCTTTTATGTTATCTTTGCATGTTTGGTTATATAAGATCTTGTCTATAATCTATATTAACTTATGGTGTTTTAATACCCTAGGTAGGACCCTTGGATATAGTGAATCGATGTGGAGGCATTCTCTGTGGAATATTGGTGCTTAAAGATCAAGATTCCGAGAACGAAATGGAATACACATCTCGTAGTGGTAGTTAGATGTAATTTATTTTTGTAGGATAATTGAAAGTATGCTTTACAATACGATTGGTTATTTAAATCCTTGAAAATAGTTATTATTAAAAGAAAAGGTTGGCCATTTTTCCGCTGCGGTGTTTTGAAACTAATGGTTAAAAAAAAGTTAGGGTCTTACATCCGCGGTAGAGCCGGTGACCGGAAGCTCTGGTTCCCACTCCAGCGCCATACCGTAACTATTGACGACATCCAGAAAGTCCTTCTCTTTCCAGTTCACTGGAATGTGATCTACGGTAGGAGAAGGGTTTTTTCTCTCACCACCTGCCATGAGGACGTCAGAGAGTAAATTATCGCAACAAGCTATGATGGAAAGTCAGATGACAGAAGGAAATCAGAGAAGAAGAACGACTGAAGTGTAACACCCCAGCTAAAGCGGAAACGCCTAAGTGTGACGTACAGATTGCTCAAACACGCGTGACGCTATTAGGCGACCATAATAACATTATTTTATTTAAATCTTCATGTAGCACAAGTTTATCAAATAATACAAGTTGTAACAAATAAATAAACAAAATGATAAGTTTTCTTTGAATATCCTATAAGCATGCTAGGTGACTTCTAACTTTCATCATCGTATCTCTACACCTGTAACATATGTATAAAATAAAGTCAGCTACGAACATAGCTGGTGAGATTCCCACAGTTTGATATAATACGTAAAAAATCATACAATTCATGGACAAGTGATAAACGAGCAAGTAAAGTCCTTAAGAGTTGGTATCAACCAACGTACTTGGGTAATCGCGCAAGTAAGGTCCTTTCCAGTTGGTAACAACCAACGTACTTGGATAATGAGGCCCTTTTCCACTCAATACAAATGGACCTGAGTGCAAAGGGTGATGTATGATCATACTTATTGAGGCAACCACTGAGCAAGTAATTCTGAACAAGTAATCAAGTAAACACACAAATCCATATAGTGAATTGTAGTTTGTAATCGACGTCATAAATACTTGAAGTTTTGTAGGATACATATGCTACCCCAAAATATGAAAACGATTAAAAAAGGGTTGTGAGAACTAATCTCGAAATTGAAGATAAATATTGTAATATAAACCGAAGGCACGATAACAAAACCGAAGCAACTGAAAATGCGTTAAAGGACCCAACACGATTGAACTTCTCGAACTATAAATGAGAATAAATTCAAAAATTTAAAGACTAACTAACGGGATTATATGGTTTAATTATTTAGTTAAAGATGATGCGTTTATTATTTTAAGGCGTGGATTATTTTAATATTATAGCTTTTACAATGTACGGATTTGCATGATGATCATGTTCTCGAAGAATATTTAAGCTAATGAATTAAAACTAACTGGTTATAATTCTAACAGGTTAAAGTTTAAAGAATTAAGACTAACAAATTATAAAGCTCACGGGTTTAAAATTTACGAATTATAAAACTAACTTAACGTTTTTAACGAATTAAAATTATAGCAAAAGAAATAAAGTTTAATGAATTAACGTTATCAAACGAATTTATTTTAACAGGTTAACGATTTATTACTAAGTTAATATTATTTTAATTACAAGTTTAATACTAAGGTTGAACATTATCATTTTTACGGGATTTTGGTGTTAACGGATTATAGAGTTTAACGAACGATAAATATATATATAAATGTTAAACGAGTTTAAAAACGAACTTGATGGGTTTGAAAGTTTGATTTTAAGGAAAAAATGATAAGTATAATTTTATAATTGATTTTTAAGTGATTAGGAATACTTTTATTTAATTTAAAATTGACTTATAAATATATATATATATATATATATATATATATATATATATATATATATATATATAATATAAATGATTTTAAAAAAATATAACAAAAGAAATGCAATGACCAGGATTTGAAGCCAAGTCTGCATGAACATAACACAGCTACTCAACCACAGGACCAGATTACCAATTTGAATGTTAGATAGAAAACAAAACTATAAAACCAATGAAGTTATATTCATCATCTTCCTCAACAAAGCCTAGGTTCTAATTCTTTTAATCCGTTCTATGTGTGAAGAAGTTGATTTAGGGGTTATGTTTGTCGGATAAAAATGAATCAAAAGCATATATTAATTAACTGGCAAGGTGTCGGAATGATGGTGAACGAGACTCGCCGGAAAAAGGACTTTGACGGATTGATTAAGTGTTATAAAGAGTGTATTAGATGAAAATAATGACTGGGACGAGTTTAGATTGAGTGTAGGATCTTATTTATACTGTCAATTGGAACGAACAATCGTGAATTCATTTTTAATGAGTTTGAAACAATCCGGCGGTGGTTACGGCTTGGATTACGGAATAATTAAGCGGCGATAGACGTTAAAAAACATTGTTTAAAGATTACTTATTACGTTTTAAAGTTGTTATAACGAATTAATTGGGTCAAACGAGGTTTACGGCTGATTTTAAGGTTGCCGGAAAGTTGTGTCCATCGGCGGCGGGTGGCCGGAATTGATTGACGGGAATACGGGGGTTAAGGGAGGGATGGGTTGACTTTTTATTAATTAATATATTATTTTGAATATGTTACACTTTAAACCCTCAACTCTTATATTGTTTTAAAACTAAATTTAAATTAAATTTACAGAATGAACCTTGGACTTTGTAATGATTTATAAATATAATAAAGGTTTACAAACTTAGAAAAATTCTAAATTATACCCGTATAGTTCGCAAATCGGTTTAAATACAAAAAAAAAGATGTTAACTCTCGGAGTTTAATAATTGATCGAAAATAAAGGAATGAACGAGCGATGGACTTCAGTCGTCAGGACTATTTTATTAATGATAATTAATAAATAAAAATACATCGAAATGACCCAACGGGTCGGGTTAACGAATAAAAATACAAATACGAATACAATGAAACGACGAAATGGTTCGGTTTAAAAAATACGAATACATATACAAATAAGAATAACGAATAAATAAATAAAATACATGAAACGAAACTTGAGATAGATATATATATATATATATAAGCAAAACTGAAAATTTTAAAATGGGTCAGGTTTTCGGGTTTGAAAAGTAACGAATGTTACATGAAGGGTAAAATACTAGAGGAGTATGCAACGAAAAGTAACGAACTTCCCTATTTATACTCATTGCAATTAACGTGGCGAGAAAGGGAACAGCAAAATGCGAAAAATCGCCTAATAAATGATTGAAACGTCAGGCGGGAAAAACGAAAAAGGAGAAAAAGAGATTTCAAAATAGCAGCCAAAAACACCTACAGACGCCTCGAAATAAGCACCTGACCCAACCCAGGGCATGTCACACGTTGGGTTTAAGACGAATTCGTTTATTTTAGAATTAAAATCAGTTTTCGATATTCTTACCTAATTATATTAGGGATTAGGACGGTTTAAATCGTAGAAACGATATAGGAAAATCAATTTTGATTATAGAGCGAAGATTAATGATCAAGCAACCATCGGGTCATGATTTTGGTAAACAGATACAGGTTACGGGTCAGGGACCAAAAGAGTTATAAAGATAATATGCAGAAATTACAATTAAATCCTTGGAGATTCAAGGTGGGAACAATAAGGGTTTTAAGTTTAGTTTTGGGCTAAAAACGTATATGTTCCAAAGTTATATATATTAAATGAATATAATAAATAAATAAATATAAATTGTATATAAATTCCTTGATAAACGTGATACTTTTTATTGTTAAAATTTTCCGAACCAAAAACGGGTCGGGAAATAAGATGGTACGTGGAAAACCCGAGTTGTTACAGTCTCCCCTACTTTAGGGAATTTCGTCCCAAAATTAAGGAAAATCACAACATCATCGTTTTGAAAACAATTATACTTTTAATGAAAATATCATAACATAGAACTTATCATAACCGAAGCAACGCTTCGAATGACAATCCGATAAGGGCACTTATATATAGGATGCACCAGCGGCGTATCCACCATGTCATTATCATCTCATCATTTGTACCGTTACCCAAGCTACCTTAGGTTCTAAATCATGACACACAATCGTACGTATTATGATTTCCATGCGAGGACTTGGATAATTATGTTCGCGACCATAATTACTCTTATCGTTGGATGGTCCGCAAAATTCGTTTCATCAGGTGGGTTATAAAACATTTAAAATCATCATTTTGTAAGAAACAAACGTTTTGATAACTTTAAATATAAATTCAAGAGACACTTATTAAACGTTCGAATTTGATTAATAAAATCATGTGATTTTTATTATATCTTTTGATTAGGAAAGTTACAAATTTTGGAGATTGAAATTGATTTTTTGAAGCAGACGTTTGAAATGAATTGTGATGATCGAGAATAAGCTAAGCGTACAATATGAAGCTAATCGTGATAAATAAAGGAATTTTATTCATGAGATGGTATGCGCAAAAGTTTAATTTTTAACAATTCTTAAGATCGAGAGTATAAATTTATTTGGTGAGTCAAGTTTAGTTAGTTGAAGAACTTATGAGATTAAAAGGATGTCAATGTAAAGTTTATGTTTTCAAATTGTGAATTTGGGATGAGATTAATTCGATTAAGATATTCTAAAATATTATTAAAAAAATTAGTAGTTAATAATTTAATTTATTAATGAAAATGCGAAAATATACGTATTTGAATAAATCGTTATTGATTAAATTGAGAAGCGGATATTCCCGAATCACCGAGATAGTCATATTTCAATTAAACCTTTAAAATTATATAAAATATAAGGTAGGTAATTGAAGATATTAAATTAGATTAAATTTGGGAATTAGTGGATTTTTTTTCCTTTTTCACAAAATCGTTATAATTATTAAGAAATATGCAAATTGAATTATCGATAATGGAAATTTAAGTAAATAACAAATTTTTAAATTAATTACGATAACAAAAATAAGGTGTGAAACATTTAATAAAAATGAGATAAATGCGAGGCTAGAAATGCATGAACCACCATGACTATTCTAACAACTACGAATTTATCATTTAAAACGTTCAAAATTTTCAAAGTGTATCAAAGTAGGGAGTTGAAATATTTACGATGAAGGTTCAATCAAAAAGTCAATTTAATAATAAAAATTAAATTAATTAATGGAAAATTTCTAATTTAAAAATGAAAATTAAATTTAGAGAATACATAATTTAGTATAATAATAATAATAAAATTTACAATAATTGAATTTTAATAATAAAGATTTATAAAGTGGAAACTAAGTTGTGAAAACCATCATGATATTGAGGAAAACAAAAGATAATAAAATATATATAGTTTAAAGTTGAGGATAAGAATTTAAATATACGTAGAAATTTATAGTTTGAGGATATGGATATAAATAAGAAAATATAATTTAAATAATATTTTAACGGATATGAATTAGTATAAGATTTCATGTTCGGTGTATTTTACTTTTGTCGAGATTGGTGGTCATTTTGGTTACCGGAATACATCAGCAAACTCCTTGTCAATTATAGTAGTCGAACAGCAATCACGAGAAGCAGGTGAACGACACAGATTGTGACGATGATTTCCTGGGGAAAACATTCTACGAGAGCCAAGGATGAAAATGTGTAAGATGACAGGTGAGTTGTAGGAATGAGTTGAAATGAAATAATGGGGATGCGTATGTATATGTATATGTATGTATATGAATTATTAGAAGTGAAGACTCGAGAACGAGTCGAGATTGAAAATAATGTGAATAATTTTTTTGAGATATTTAATTTAATAAATAATGTTTACAAAAGTTCAAAAGTAAAATGTTATTGGGTTGGACTTTCCATGGGCTTCCCATGGTAGCTCAAAACCCAATTAAAATAACGAAACATGTGTAATGAGCTAGCCTCCCATGAGTTTTCCATGGCAATTTGAATAGCCTAACTAAATAAAACCACATAAAGTTTTTGAATGGCCTCCCATGAGTGTTCCATGGTAATTTGTTGGCCCAATTCAAATAACGAGTAATAAACAATTGAGTTGTTCAGCCCATGAGCGTGTACATGGCATTTAACTGACCCAACTAATTAACGAATTATCGAATCAATGGAGTTGTTCGGACCATGAGCGTTACATGGCATTTAACCGAATCAACTAAATATCGAATCAACGAATCAAATATAAGTAGTTGGTGTATCTCGGGAACCACCCCGGACGATACGTTCCAACCCAAAAATCAAATCGAGAATGATTCAAGAAATGGATAGTTGGAGTGCCCATGGATTTACATGGATTTTTCACCCAACTAAGCATTTAAAATAATTTAAAAACACAATTTAGAATTATGACCGTTTAGCCGGTTATGAACCGTTTAGCCGATTACGGGTACCACTTAAAGTTATGGTTGCACGACATTTGTCATACCCCCATGCTTCAAGGTGAAGAAACAAAACAAAACACGGGAACTCTTAAGGAATTTCCCACAAAAAAGGCAATCTACTAAATTAAAAGGTTTTAGAAAAAATGTTTTGAATGTGAGGCATAAGCTCGGAATTTGTGTGTGTGTGCAATAAAGAAATAAGATAAATATGATTAAATAATTAATCTAAGCAAGCTGCAAACAATTTATTAAATAGCACATAAGGCAGTTTAGATAAGCACGTATAAGGTTCCTAACATATGTCTAGGACAATTTCTAACGACCTATCTTATAACCTTCGGCTCTGATACCAATCTGTCATACCCCAACCTAAGGTGGAAATGCCGGGCGTGATCCGATTGCTCACAGCTCGAAGATACTATCATAAGTATAAATGACAATATCTAATTAATTATTTTATTTCAATTATACACACACAATATCCAAATACAACAAACCAATTCAAAAATACATGAATTTAACATGTTATATTTGTTTATTTGAATTGGTTTGTTGTATATGAATATTGTGTGTGTATAATTGAAATAAAATAATTAATTAGATATTGATACTTACGATAGTATCTTCGAGCTGTGAGCAATTGGATCACGCCCCGGCATTTCCGTCTTAGGTTGGGGTGTGACAGGGCAAAACCGTCACATCATAGCCTTAAAAGCTTAATCCTACAGTCTACAAAAATAATTATAGCACGCACACAAGCACGAACTCAGAAATGGTCACGCCCAAGAATGAGTATTAAGTCCAAAATTCAATCCGCACGAATGTGTCGCGGAAGAAACAATGGACTGGGGGGGACTTATAGAGGTAGGGTAGTTAGGGTTGTAAAAGAACCGAACGAACACGAACAAGGCTTTGTTCATGTTTGTTCGTTAAGAAAATAATGTGTTCTCGAACGGTTCACGAGCACTTATCAAACGATATTTTATGTTCATGTTCGTTCATTAAGGAAATTAATGTGTTCACGAACGGTTCACGAACATAAATAAAAGCGACAGGGCCTAGAGATTGAGACCGATATATTCATCAATGTGAATAATGAAAGTTTGTAAATGAATCGAATGAACACGAACAATGGCATTTTCGTGTTCGTTTTAACTTAAAAAAAACATGGACACTTAATCGAACAAATATTTATGTTCATGTTCGATTATTTAAAAATAGACATTTGTGTTCGTTTGTTTAAAATCTAAACGAACATAGCTGAACAAAGATAAACGAACATGTATGAACAAATGTAAATGAACACAGATATAAACGAACTTTAAAAAAAACACTTAAATGAACAAAAATTAACAAATATAAAACCTTTAAGCAGATGACATATCTAGATAATATTTAATTATTTTATTTTCTATTACTACATAAACGAACATAAATAAACAGCCATAAACGAACGTTCATGAACATAAATGAACGAACAGAACATGTTCATGTTCGTTCATTTAATTAAACGAACACAAATTTTTGTTCATGTTCGTTCGTTTATTAAATAAACGAACATAAACGAACTTCCCGCCAAACGGTTCACGAATAGTTCACCGAACGTTCGGTTCGTTTACAGGCCTAAGGGTAGTAAAAAGACCAGCAAGCCCAAAAAAGATACCCGTGGGTCATCAGTAGCACCCGCCGTGGAAGACATCCACAGACCGCAGAAAACTCGCACAAGAAAGAAACAATAAAAATTCTTACTTAGGAAGAGAGAACGGTTGTAACAATATCCTTGTAGAAGATTGCTAAAATATTCCCTGACAAAGACGTTTACCGACTTTACGGAGAACAAGAGGTGATACAGCCAATGAGAGAGAGACTGCTGGACACCTGATAATAAGGATGCACATCACCAGCTGTCGCCTCATATCAGAGCGTGATACGTGTCTATTCAGGTAGAAAAAGAATCTTTTGGATAGAGACAACTCCACTAATCTCTTTCCCTTCATTCCTGGCTATAAATACTTTAATCATCACCATTAGGTATTCATTCACAATCACCTGATTACTCTTATCACTTTCGTACCTCTTATCTCCTAAGAACAGTAATTATTCTCACGCCGGAGAGTGGTTACGGGAAGACCCCCATCTTGTCCTTCCCATAACGAGACTCATGGTGGTATGCTTTGCAGGGACTAATCCGGATCTAATTGGAAAATTGGATCATTTTAACTTAGATTCACTCCATAACTCTTACCCAGTGGAAATATAGATTTGATTCCTACTGGATCAGATATGTGTTCCTGCATAAAGGAATGCAATTTTTGATTCATAAGTTGTTAATGTCCTCTTTGGTATTTCAGCATCGGGTTGCACGTATTTATTATATAATACAAAATTGCTATTTAAAAAATCAATTATGACTGATCATTTAAAATATCAGTTTAATTTTATTCAGAGTAAATGAAATATTGATTAGCGTAATGTTTAGGAACACGGTTTTCATACACCCCCTAGTAAAACAGATAAAGAGAAAAATGAATTAGTTTATGCTAAAAAAAGGAAAAATTCTCAATATAGCCCTTTTTAAAAGAGAGAAAGTATAAAATGACCCAAAAATATTGAAGATTCTCAAAATTGACCAAATAATTTGGACTAGGACGACGCATTGGGAAAAGATCCTTAACATAATACGATCGGCCAAATTTTTGAAAATGTTGAGGAAGTAGGCCAAATTTATGTATAATGTTGATGGACACGGCCAAATTTTAGAAAATGTTGAGAGAGAATGCCATATTTTCTAACTTAATTTTCTTCTCAAAAAGCAATCTTCCCAGACGGTTTTTTTTATGTTTCCTACCTGATCCGTACAAATTTTCAAAATCTTAAAAAATGTACCTTTTTTAAATTTCGTCTTAGGAGAGGCATTTGACAGGAATTTGTTCCAAGGAGACTGAGATTAATATTTTTCCTTCCGGGTCCGTCCAAATCTTATGATATATGTTGATTCTTCATCTTTTCAAAACCCTTTGTACTGATTAGGTAGGAAATATATAAAAATCATTCGGGAAGACTGCTTTTGAGAAGAAAATTAAGGAAATATATCATGCTCCCTCAACGTTTTCAAAACTTTGGCCGGCCGTGTCATATTAAGGATTTTTTTTCCCAATGCGTCGCCCCAGTCCAAATTATTTGGTACATTTTAGAAATTTTCAAGATTTTTGGATCGTTTTATACTTTCTCTCTCTTAAAAAGTGCCATATTGAGAATTTTCCAAAAAAAAATATACATATATACCGTGGTATGATTCCTAAAACGGATGTAATGAAATATTATATCCATATATAACTCTTTCTCAATTTTTAATCATTATTTTAAAAGTTTTTGTACAACTGTAAAAACGTTATAAATAATATAACCATAAAAATTAATTTAATTCTTTTCTATTCTATCTATAATATTATAATTTAAAAACAATAATTGCCGTATTAATTGTTTATTGGATTACATCGAAACAGAAGGCAAGCGGGCAACAAGCTGCGCCGCTACCCCTTTTTGAATCGCAAAACCCAATCTTTTAAAAACTATATTTGCTGATCTTAGAGTCATAACATTACTATGCATGACCCGCTGAACACGGGTAAGTAGCTCCACAGCTTCAGGCGCGAGGAAACCAAAAGTGTCAAAAGCAAAAGGAATAAATACATGTTGGTTGTCAAGACACGCCTTTTCATGTTTTGCCACCTTACCTGAAGCAGCTTTTAATGCGGCTTGACCGACCGCGAAACCACTACTCCCAAATTTAAACAAAATTTACTATTGTATACTGTGTGAAACAATTTTAATTGTTATCTGATTATATACCAACAATTAAGAATTTATTCAAATCCTTTCCAATGTGGTGTACTGATAGGAAGTTTGGGTTTCTCAATAGAGATCTATGTTCAATTCCCACAACAACACTTTTAAGGGGGTATGTAATGAAGAAAGACCGGGCACAAACAACGCTTTAAAGAGGTATGGGTGGCTCAGTAAAGAAATACTGGGATCTTTGTGGCTCAATGAAGATACACTTTGAGGGCGTCCTGGTTTTACCACCAGCGGGCCTTCGGGAGAGTGGGTTTTTCCCTAAACTAGAGATAACTTAGAGGCGCTTAAGGCTCCATAAGGCTGTCTTGGGTCATCCCATACAGAATACCTAGACAATTATCTGTTTATTGGGGTAAAAAGAATTTATCCAAATATATGTTAACAATTTAATACCATGGTAGAGTTTTGGTATCAATATTTTTAGTTTACTACTAGGTTATTGACCCGTGTACAACACGGGCGAAATATAGAAATCGTCGAGTACACACATGTCATTTAAAATGACAAGATGTTTTTAAATACGTTTTTGAGACGACAACATGATTTATAATTGCAATTCATATTCATACGGAAAGAAAGTATTGAAAATCATAAACTTACAAAAAATGAAATTACATAGTAGAATATAGGGGTGAGCAGAAAACCGAATTAACCAAACCGAAACCAAATTAACCAAAAAACAAACAGAAAAACCGAACCGAATCATTAACCGACGGCTAATTTTTTGTTTTTTTTTAAACCGAATTTTCAGTTGCAACAAAAACTTTTTGTTGTTTATATACAACATATATTATAATGGAGCTCTAGAACAAGGAGGGCGTTGCAAGTATGATAAATCCAACCTGAAGATTTTACAATTGCACAATTACAATAGATTATTTAATGATATAATACAAGATTATTGTTCGTCTGTATCACTTATCTTCTCAAATATTCATGTGACATTTTAACTAACTATTTCCAATGCATACATGAATTAAAAGGAGCCCGCTTATAATCTTAAAAATATCACATTTGTCCCTAATAACTTTTCAGCCCATAAATTATAAGCCATTATGGTTTCTAGGTTTTTTAAAAAAATTTCAACTATGATTAATAATGCTTACCTAGGCCAAGATCATACCTGAAGTCTCTTGGTAGGCCGTAAGTAATCGAATATTAGAAAATTCAGATAGTTATATTGATAAAATCCTGTTTAATCATGTTTAGTTAACTAAAAAGCATTTTAATTGAAGACTATATCAAAATAGCACACATCAGGAAGTTTATGACCAACATAAAATGCTACATTAGAAAAAGATCAAAGAGTGTGGAACTTGTTTTATTATTTTTCATGTGGGGCTAAGAATATAAAATCAACCTATCATTAAATAAATTAAATAAATGTATATTTCTAAGCAAAATAATATTAACCAAATGAAGTTAAAAAGAGTAACCTCAACCTGCTCAACAACATTAGCATCCTTCCAGACCCTATAAGGTATTTGTTGGCGAGCTGCTCGGTTTCTACTTTCTTAACCCTATCCAGTATTAGGTGAGTCAATCCTGACCCTAACCTGATGCCCATGAATAATGCTATATTTATTCGTTTCTTGATTTAAAAAAAAAGAGCTAGAAAATGAAGAAACCCTAACCTGGTGCTCATAAATAATGTTATGTTTGTTAAAAACCATGTACCTGATTGAACTAAAAAAATGAAAATCAGTAGAAGAACAAATACAAGTAATAAAATATGAAACTTATGCAGCAACAATGTAAGCGACATAAATCATTGGCTAATTGATCGATGACAAAAGATTGAATTTAGGGTTTGGAAAAGTAAAAGAATAGAGGCAATAAGAACCATTACCTGTTTGTTAATTGAACGACTTAGAAGAGACTAAGAATTGATGGTGGGCATCACGATTTAAGGAAAAAGATGTTGTGAATGGGAGTTATATATAGGGAAGAAGAAGAATCAGCGTGAGAAAAGGAGTGGGAGCGTAGAGAGAAACCACACTGTAACTGTTATGTTATAATGCTGAGATTTAATTTCAAAGAATTTCTAGGGTTAGAATTTAGGGGAAACAAAAACAGTTACAAAGGTATTTTGAATTTAATTTTGAATTATTTAAATGGTAATAAATTCTAAGGTTGTAAGATATATATAGAAATTAGTGAATGGAATCAATAATAATTGGGCAAAATGAATTTTTTTAATAGATATATAGATAGATATATAATTGGTGTAAAAAAATTTATCCAAATATATATTAACAATTTAATACCATGGTAGAATTTTGGTATCAACCTTGTTAGTTTGGGAAAATTCTCAAAATGGTTCCTTTTAGATAGAGAAGTTTCAGAATAGCCCATTTTTAAAAATTTGTACTTAGGAAACACATTGATAGAAGATATAAATTATGAGGGAGCAGGCCAAAGTTTTAAAAATATGTAGGAGCAGACTAAATATGAGAAAATGTTGATGGAAAAGTCCAATTTTTTTCAAAATATTGAGGGAGCAAACCATATTATTTCTTAACTTTTCTTCTTAAAATACAGGCTCCCAAGACTGTTTTTTTATATTTCATACCTATGCCGTACATATTTTCAAATTCACGAAAAATGAGCTTTTTAAAATTCGTCTTGGGAGACGCATTCCAGAAACATTTGTTCTTGGGAGACGAGATTATTGTATTTCCTTCCTTGTTCGTCCAGATATTATAGTTTTATAGGATATTTTTGTTCTTCATCATTTATTATACTTTCAATCATCTTCTTCATTTATACATTCAATCATCAATCATCGGATCATCTTTCTTCTCTTCTAATTTGTTCTTGAATCCAAAATGATGAAGTTTAAGAGGGGAGATCATGTGGAAGTTATGGATATGTGTTCCGGGTTCATTGGTTCCTACCACGACGACTACATAATCTCAACATTCCGGAACGAGTATATTGTTCAATTCCGTACCTTGCTCGAAAATGATAAGTCTGGGCCTCTTCGAGAGTTTGAAGAAGAATATGAAGAAGACAGATGTATCAAAAATATAATAAGAAAAGAAAGTTATTAATTAAAATCTTGCTGGTGTAGACGGAATTTAAATAAATATTGCAGGAGTGGACAGAATTAGAATAAATCCAAGTTATATGAAGAAATACAATAATCTCGTCTCCTAAGAACAAATGTTTATAAAATGCGTCTCCTATGAAGAATTTTAAAAAGCCCATTTTTCTAGAATTTGAAAATATGTACGACCCAAGTAGGAAACATAAAAAAACAGTCTTGGAAGACTGTATTTTGAGAAGAAAAGTTAAGAAATAATATAGTCTTCTCCCTAAATATTTTGAAAAAATATGGACTTTTCCATCAACATTTTTCCATATTTGATCTGCTCCCTACATATTTTTAAGACTTTGGCCTGCTCCCTAATAATTTATATCTTCTACCAATGTGTCTTCCAAGTACAAATTTTTTAAAATAATCAACAAAAATGGGCTATTTTTAGACGTCTCTCTCTAAAATGGGCTATTTTGAGAATTTTCTCTTTTAGTTTCCAATATAATAATAATAATATTCTTTAGTTTATCCCATATATTCGATTTGACTAGAATTTTGATTCATAATGGATTTGACTAGAATTTATGTTCGTGAATCATATCTTTTTTTTCTAATAATGATTTGTAACGGATTTGACCAGCATTTTATATAGCAGATTTGACTGACATCTAGTGTGTCGTATCTTTTACACGGAAGTTCGTACAACAATCAAACAACATTTCACTTTTATTAATTTGCACAGAAAATGATGTGCATACCTAATAGAGGTGTGATTTTAACACCGGCTATAAATAAATGTCTATGCACATTAGTTTCAAACATAATAACTATTCTAAAATTATCGGTGATCCGTTAGCGCATTGAGAAAATAGACAGTGAGAGAGAGGTTTCAGAATCTCATGGCAACTGAGAAGAGAAGAATCGTGTGTGTTACAGGTGCAGGAGGATTTGTAGGATCGTGGTTAGTGCGGCTCTTGCTCTCTAAGAACTACATTGTTCATGGCACCGTCAGAAACCCGTGTAAGTCATATATAACTTCTTCTTTAGTAGCATACCATTTCTCCGTATATGTTGATCAATTTAAGAAACTGTTGCTTAATCATATGCTTTGGTTTATATCATGTTTTCAATTCTTAATCATGCTTGAGTCCACTCAACTTCATGTTCTAGTTACGAAGACGTAGTTTGAGTTATGTTCCCCAAATATTTGCAGTTGACATAGCTAGATGTGGCAAGGAGACCGACGTTTGAGTTATGTTCCCCAAATATTTGCAGTTGACATAGCTAGTTATGTTCCCCAAATATTTGCAGTTGACATAGCTAGTTATGTTCCCCAAATATTTACGAAGACGTAGTTTGAGTTATAAATTCTTTTTTTAGGAAACAAGATTCTCATTTAATCACTTTTAGCAGTGGCGGACGCGACACGCAAATTGACTACCTTTTGATGAGGCAAGGAGACCGACGTTGGTGGAAGGACTGCAAAGTCATACCTGGGGAGGCAGTTGTGACTCAACATCGACTACTAGTGACAGATATAGCCTTCAGAAATAAGGTGACTGTTCGAGAGAAGAAAGGTACACCGAGAATTCGATGGGGAAATTTGAAGGATGAAAATCTCCTACTGTTTAAGGATAAACTCATGATGCATACGCGGGCTCGACTAAATGGGGACTCAACTCATATATGGGAAGCTATGGAGACAAAGATCATCCAAGTAGCAAAGGAGACTCTCGGGGTCACAACAGGAAAGACAAGTGGGCATAAGGAGTCTTGGTGGTGGAATGACGCAGTGCAAGACAAGATAAGGGACAAACAATGATGTTTTAGGGAGCTAATGAGGTGCACGAATGAGGAGGAGCGAGTGGAATTGAGGGACAACTACAAAACGGCCAAGATAGAGGCGAAGAAGGCAGTGGCGGAAGCAAAGAAGGCGGCCTTTAAACGGATGTATGAAAGTCTAGAAACAAAAGAGGGGGAACATGCTATGTTTAAGATTGCCAAAGCCAGGGAGCGTAGAAGGCAAGATCTAGGACCGGTGAAGTTCATAAAGGATACAGATGGGCATGTACTGGTCAAGGAGCAGGACATCAAGCTAAGATGGCAAACTTACTTCCACAATCTTTTTAACAATGGGACAGATTTCCAAGAAGAACATGACAACACAAACTTTCAACGACAACAATCGAATAACTGCTACTGCCGTCGGATCACACGAGAAGAGGTGAAGGATGCACTTAGGAGGATGGGAAGGTCAAAGGCGGTTGGCCCAGACAACATACCCATCGAGGTGTGGAAGTGTCTGGGGGAGGAAGGAGTCATGTGGTTAACTACTCTGTTCAATAGTATTCTCAAATCAGGTAAGATGCCAGACCAGTGGAGGAGCAGCGTTGTAGTTCCTATCTATAAGAACAAAGGAGACGCCCAATGTTGTGGTAACTACCGAGGAATCAAACTACTAAGTCATACTATGAAGCTATGGGAAAGAGTGATTGAGGGTAGACTTAGACGAGAAACTCAGGTTACGGTCAACCAATTTGGCTTCATGCCGGGGCGTTCCACCACAGAGGCAATACACCTTATAAGAAGATTAATGGAAAAGTATAGGGAGAAGAAGCGTGATCTACATATGGTGTTTATTGACCTAGAAAAGGCCTACGACAGTGTGCCACGACAGGTGCTCTGGGAGTGCTTGGAGGGTAGAAGAGTGCCCAGGAAATACATAGAGATAATTATGGATATGTATACCAGGAGTGAAACAAGTGTCCGTGCGCCAGTGGGGGATACTGATTTCTTTCCTGTAGAGGTAGGTCTTCACCAGGGGTCAGCGTTGAGCCCGTTTCTTTTTGCAGTAGTCTTGGATGAGTTGTCAAAGTCGATTCAGGGGACTCTCCCGTGGTGCATGATGTTCGCAGACGATATTGTGTTACTTGCTGAGAAAAAACAAGATCTAAACAGGAGGCTTGAGGAGTGGCGAACAACCTTAGAGACAAAAGGTTTAAAGATTAGCCGATCTAAGACGGAGTACCTCCACTGTGATTTTGGTGGGATAAACGACAATGAAGACACACAGATCACAATTGAAGGGCAGGTGGTCCCGCAGGTAACGAAGTTCAAGTATTTAGAATCTTTTGTACAGAGCGATGGGGAATTAGACAGTGATGTGACCCACCGAGTTCAGGTAGGATGGTGTAGATGGAAAGCAGCCATAGGTATATTGTGCGACAAGAGTTTCCCGACTAAACTAAAGGGAAAATTCTATAGGGTGGCAGTTAGACCTGCAATGCTATATGGAACAGATTGTTGGGCCATCAAGAAGGCACAAGTGCGGAAGATGGAGGTAGCAGAAATGAGAATGCTACGTTGGATGTGTGGGCACACAAGGCTAGACCGAATAAGAAACGTTGTGTTTCGCGAGAGATTAGGGGTGGCGAACATAGCAGACAAGATAAGAGAGTGGAGATTGAGATGGTTTGGACATGTAAAGAGAAGACAGACGACGAATCCTGTTAGATCCGTAGAAAACATTACTATAGAGGGGAGGAGGGGTAGAGGACGACCGAAATTGACTTGGGATGAGAGGATTAGGCATGATTTGATAGACCTAAACCTCTCCGAGGACATGGTTGAGGATAGGAATTCGTGAAGAAGTAGAATTAAAGTTAAGGATTTTTAGAGAGAATTTAATACCTTAGGGCTTAGACTTAACTTATTTAGGCCACATACCATAATGGTATTTCCCTTACATATATTATTATTATTATTATAATTATTATTAGCTTTTATATAGCTGTTAAACTGTGATCTTATTATTAATATTATTATAATTAGTAGTAGTTTTTATATAAATGTTAAACTTTGATTTCCTTTATTTTGCTTCATACACATGTACTTAGAGCCGAGGGTCTCTCTGGAAGCCACCTCTTTATTCCTTTGGATAGAGGTACGGTGTGCCTACATCCCACCCTCCCCAGACCCTACTTATAGCTTTGCTGTCGGTGGGATTTTACTGGGCATGATTGATTGATATATTGATATAGCTAGATGTGAAGTTTTTTACATTTTGGGTACAAAATCACATAAAACGATAACAGTTTTAATATATTTTCGTTCTATTTTTATTAAAATGCAAAGGTTTCATCGAATTGTGTTGCAGTTTTGTAAATGATCAAAAACCTAATTTGCAATATGTTAACTTGATCACTAATCCTTGTGGCATTGAATATCAAAATCTTTGTGAGTGCAATGTTTAACTTGTCAAGTAGCTTCACAAAGTTGCTTCCATTTAGATTTTTGAGTGGTTGTAAATTATATTGTTTGTATATGATTTTGACTCGGGGCATCCTATGTGATAAAGGTATGGATTGCCTACATCATACCTACCAATGGCTTTACAGCGGGTGGGGTTTTATGTTAGAAACAATTGGTTCAACGGCGAACAATTATGAACAAGGATGACCGAATTTTTGTGGGTAAAACTGGCCCGGGACTCTTTTGTTTTTTACCAATTAGTAAGGCATACTTTACAAAGAAACCCTGCACCCTTATTTACACTAAAAATAAAACTAAATCATCAAGACTCCTAAAACTTAGCCAAACAAAATAAATATATAACCAAATCAAACTCGAATAATAAATAAAAGAGTAAAAAAAAAACTCAGCATACGAACAAAACAAGATTATTTTCCACATTTTAGTGGATATGTTTGTTGTTGTTGTAAGACATGCTTTGTATATGATAGAAAAATAAAGAATTCTTAAGTTGTGGTTTATGCCTCTCTATTCCCTTAGGAAAGAGTTTAGGTTTAGACACTTCTTTTACTGGGTGCGTTTGTTTGTAAGTTATTTTATCACGATTTCTTGTAGTGGATGAGAAATATGCTCATTTAAAGAACCTAGAGAAAGCAAGTGAGAACCTAAAGCTTTTCAAAGCAGACCTTCTAAACGGCGAGTCCCTTCGGGCAGCAATTACTGGATGTGATGGTGTGTTTCATACTGCAAGCCCCGTTCCATATATTTCTATACTAGACCCTGAGGTAATTTTGGCCTTTCAGTTTGACTTTCCGTAATCAAAATCTTCAAAATTACTCTTATTGCAGGTAGAACTGATTAAGCCAGCTGTTGTTGGTACAATCAATGTACTTAAAGCATGTTGTGAAGCAAATGTGATGAAAGTTTTGTATGTGTCATCTGTATCCGCTGTTGCTGCTGTTGCGAGACCCCATGATCGACTAGTGGACGAGACTTTTTGGTCTGACCAACAATTCTGTCGATCAATTAATGTGCGTGCGAAAAAAAAAAACAAAACTTTTAACTTTCACTTTTCTTTGCTTACAAATCATAGCAATTCAAAAATAATGCTAAACTATCAAGAATAAAATATTTTGTACAAATGTGTCACATAGAATCATATTTTGAGCATTCACTTCCACTCATTGTCCCGTCACTCATTCTTGCATATTTAGAGGTGTGAATATGGGTGGGCTGGTTAATGGGTTGAAAATGGATCAAAATACTTGGTAAGCGTTCAATGGGTTGACCCGAAACATTTTCAACTATTTGTACTGTGTTATACAGGATTGGTATTCTCTTTCTAAGACGAAAGCAGAACGTGAGGCTTGGGAGTTCTCGAAATCAAACGGTATTCATTTTTTTTCAGTGTGCCCAACTCTTGTTGTTGGGCCTATGTTGCAGAAGACAATAAATTCTAGCAGCTTGGCTCTTATCAAGCTTCTTAAAGGTTTGTACTTTTATAATGGCCATCTTTTGGTTTCACTAAAACGAGCCTGCTTGGATTGGCTAGTTTATTGTAGGTAACAAGCTAAAAATTTAGAGCTTGAGCTGAGCTTGTTAGAAGAGCCAGCTCGTGGCTCGTCTAGCCGGCTCGTTATTTATTTATATATTTATTTTATAGTTTGGTTTTTACAATTATTGATACATTAAAGAAAAAAAATAGCAAGCACATACAAAATTTATAAAAAGAGATTTTATTGCATATTTTTTGTTTTCTTCTCATATATTTATATATTATAATTTAAAATAATAATATTGATTTGGGTTCTAATTTAAACGAACCAATCAAACAAGCCAAGAGCCGGTTTCGACTTTCGACCGGGCTACGAGCAGTGCCAACTGTAGCTTGGGCTCGGCTCGATTACAAACCAAGTCGACCCGGCCCGGCTCATTTAGATATAAGCTTTTTTTCAAGCTGATTTTTTTCGAACTTCAAGCGAGCCACGACACATTTTGAACACCTCACTTCTCACAAATTTATGCAGCTTACTATTTTAACTATTTGACTCAACATACTTACCATTCCTCAATTCCACCATAATCAATCAACTGGTTCATTTTTATGTAAAGTTTTTTATAATGCATTTAGTTACTGAGGGGTTTGAATCAAATATAAATTAAATTAGTGTGCTAATTGTGAAAATCAAGTAGTGTAATTATATATACAACATAGTATAATTATAGTGTAGTGTTACATAATTACACTATGTATATTTATAATTACTCTACTTGACCCTCACAATTATCATGTTAATTTAATTTGTACGTTAACTTTCCCCTAATTGCTTATACAAAATGTGCCTTTTAATGTTTGTTACATGAAAAATGAAGAAGCAATGGTATCGAAATGTGTAATAAGTGTTCATTCTATTATGAGGTTGAGGGATCAAACCGTGCAAAGTTATATGCATTTAGGAGTATATTAGAGAGAGAGAGAGAGAGAGAAAATCAAGATGTTGAGTTCAATGAATACAATTCAAAAAGGTGACAATCTGATACATTTTGTTACAATCAATCATTTTTAACCATAGCATTTATGTATGTGCAGAAGGATACAAAGAAGTCGATAAGAGGCTACGTTTTATCGTAGATGTGCGTGATCTAGCAGAAGCGCTGATTTTAGTATATGAAAAGCCCGAGGCCGATGGAAGATACATATGCACATCCCATCAGATTAGGTTAGAGAAATTAGTAGAAATTTTCAAGATGCATTATCCAGACTACAAAAATTTGAGCAAGTGAGTTCTTAATTTCTCTTGTATTCCCTCTTGCCAAAGAAAATTTCTCACTTTCATATTTTAGAAAATTTTCAAAATTTTGTTTTATGGCTCGTATTATCAAAATTCTTTAATATTATAAAAACCAATACAATTTCATTTTTTTTTTCACAAAAAAGTCAACAACTTATTCTTGAAATATTAAAGTTCCTCAACTTGTAAAAGATACACGACAAAATTCATTAAACTAATTTTTGTATATTGTAGTCCCTAAGCTTACTAAGATGTGCGTACTTGATTTTTATTTTATTTTTTTACAATATAACGACTTGTTACAGTTAAATTCATCAAAATTTAATATGGCATCCAACATTTTTCAATAAATTTATACGGTCTTGTTTTAACCGGTTTAAGACTTAGCAGATCATTATGTTTAAAAAAATCAAATATAGGATGCATACGTAGAAAAAATTGGCCAAGCCCTATGGCAACGATAAGTCTTCGCTATAGATAATATATAGCTGCGACAATTGTCGTCACTACAGGGTTCGGCATATGAGAACAAATTTGTTGTAGTTGATGTATGAACATTTTTTTAGACAAATTTAGGGTCTTTAATACACAAGAATTAGTTTATATAGTGACTTTGTGTATTACTTTTTGATAAAAAAGAACAAAATCATATTTTGATTTTCTATGGTATTAACCCGGCCTTTCAAAATCAAAATTTAAGGCTTATTCATATACATTTTTTTCTATCTTGCCTGACTAAATTTTGTTGGTAGATTTATCGAGTCGACGGATACAACTAAAATTACATCACAGAAAATAGAGGAGCTGGGCTGGCGTTATAGATCACTTGAAGAAACGATTGTTGACTCGGTTGAGTTTTATGCCCAAAACGGTCTTCTGACTATGGATTAGATTTGAATTTCTTTTCTCAATTAACTTGGTATGGACTTTTGTTCATACATGTCTTTTGAGTTATGTAATAAGTTAAAACTATGTGGATTCTGGCTATTAGCTATTTGGCTCCTAGCAGGTCGAATCAAATGATATCTTCGTGTCCATGGTTGAATAATAAGTTGATCATATCCTTGCAACATATAGCATAACCTTACATAGAGATTTGGTGATAAAATTTGCATAATACATCCGGCAATATGCTGATGGTTTGCATATAATGTCATTTTTTTTATCTATATTTCGATAAAATTTTATAATAACTTAATAATCTATCAAATATTATATGTACTTCTTATTCACAATAGTGCCTTTCTATATATTTCCAACTATTAAACAATAGATATAGTAAATTAAAAATAGGAAAAAAAAAAGTAAAATGTCACAATATTTAGGTGCCGGTGTTCACTGTTATAAATTTCGATCAACACATCTCCTTCACCGAGTGCCGGCATCATACAATCTAGTAACAAACGAAACCCATACCGAATAAGTACTCAAAAATAAAACTCACTGAAATGTTATTACGTGGACAATTGCTAATTAGCTAGTACAACGGCATAGACCATTTACACAAAAACCATCTTTGGGTTCACAAGCACTCTTGCAAACTTCAGTTTCGCATTCAAACAAAGTTTAATCGAATTGTGTTGCAGTTTTGTAAATGATCTAAAACCTAATTCGCAATATGTTAATTTGATCAGCAATCCTTGTGGCATTGAATATCAAAATCTTTGTGAGTGCAATGTTTAACTCGTCAAGTAGCTTCACAAAGTAGCTTCCATTTAGATTTTTGAGTGGTTGTAAATTATGCAGTGTGCATATGATTTTGTATATGATTTTGAAGTCGGGGTATCCTATGTGATAAAGGTATGGATTGCCTATATCATACCTACCAATGGCTTTGCGACGGGCGGGGGGTTTATGTTAGAAACAATTGGTTCAGGGGCGAACAATTATGAACAGGGATGACCAAATTTTTGTGGGTAAAACTGGCCCGCGAATCTTTTGTTTCTTTACCAATTAGTAAGTCATACCTTACAAAGAAACCCTACACCCTTAATTTGCACTAAAAAGTAAAACTAAGTCATCGAGACTCCTAAAACTTAACCAAACAAAATATATATAGCCAAATCAAACTCGAATAATAAATAAAAGAAGCCAAGTAAAAAAAAAACTCACATATGAACAAAACAAGATTATTTTCCACATTATAGTGGATATGTTTTGTTGTTGTTGTAAGGCATGCTTTGTATATGATAGAAAAATAAAGATCTTAAGTTGTGATTTATGCCTCTCTGTTCCCTTGGAAAGAGTTTAGGTTTGCTCTAATCCACCCTCTAAGTACAGAAAATAGAGGAGCTGGGTTGGCGTTACAGATCACTTGAAGAAACGATTGTTGACTCGGTTGAGTTTTATGCTCAAAACGATCTTCTGAGTATGGATTAGATTTATTTTTTTTTCCTCGTGAACTTGGTATGGACTTTTGTTCTTACTTGGTATGGATTCTGGCTATGAGCTATTTGGCTCCTAGCGGGTCAGATCAAATGATATCTTCGTGTCCATGGTTGAAGAATAAGGTGATCATATCCTTGCAACATATAGCATAACCTTATATAGGGATTTGGTGATAAAATTTACATAATACATCTGGCAATATGCTGATGGTTTGCACAGGCCCAGCCTATGAGGAGGGCAGGGAGGGCTCTGGTCTCAAGCCCACTTTCTTTTAAGGCCCATGAAATTTTAATTTTTTTTTAATATATGTATTTTAAGTCCATTTGTATTAAGAGACCCATTGCTTTGAAATAATAGCAACAATGGTTTGAATCCACTTGATTGTGTACGACGTACCACATAACTCCCCACCATCGGGCTTTCGACCAGCAGGTGGTGAATTTGAGACCTTCGGTTTGGCCGGCGCCGGCTTCCAGGCCCGGCCCATGAGGAAGGTTGGGAGGGCTTAGGTCTCAAGCCCACTTTCCTATAAGGGCCCATGAAATTTTTATTTTTTAGTTAAGTATATGTATTTTAAGCCCATTTGTATTAAGAGTCCAATGTTTTGAATGTTTTGAAATAACAGTAACAAAACCAAAATAGCAGCAAGGGTTTGAATCCATTTAATTGTGAACGACGTACAAGGTCTCCCTATCATCGTACTTCCGACCGGCGAGTGGCGAATTTGAGACCTTCGGTTTGGCGGCGCCGGCTTCGGCGACGAGAGACGTTCGTCATCCAGTGTTATTGATTTGTCGTTCTTTGTTTACTCGTTCAGTCTTCGTCTTCCACGTACAGTCAGTCCACTCTTCAAGCCTTCAAGGAAATAGTGCCTTTCTATATATATATATTTCCAACTATTAAACAAAAGTTAAAAAAAGAGTTAAATGTCGCAATATTTTGGTACCGGTATTCGTTTTTATAAATTTCAATCAATACATCTCTTCACCGAGTGCCGGCATCATACAAAACCAAACTGAAGAAACGTGGATCGGCTCACTGGTAGACGATCAACTTTCCTCGGGTATGAGTATGCTATTTCACCGATGGTTCTCCAGAGTATGAGTTCTTCCACCTACAAAACGAGCAGCACCGTGAACTTACCCCTCAGAAAGGGACAGAGGGGTCCTCTTTGGGGTAACCCTCCGGTGTGAGAATAAGAGATTGTAGGAGAAGATAATAATAATCTGAGAGTGAGTAATGAATTGGAATGTATTTTCTTGCTTACCTCCCCTTGTGGAGGTGGTGTGGTATTTATAGTGTTAGGGTTTCCAAATGATTGGGCTCAGATCCCATTAGGGCCTTTTTGGCCTCCTCCTGTTGCTTTGCGCCACGTGTCCTTAGGACACCTGGTGCTTTTTCATTGATTATTCTCTGACCCAGGCATTTTACCTGACCAATGTGCAATCACGTGGTAGCACATGGGTTTTGCTGAGTTGTCCACCTTTCATTGGCAGCTGTCAACATCAGCATATTCTTATTCCTTAAAGGATACCTTCTAGAAGGTTTGCTGACGAGCACAATCAAGGTTGTCCTTATCCTGATTTGGATAAGGACGAGGTTGATTATGTGCACGTGTGATATGCGCCTATCCTGAGGATGCGCGAAGTCTTCTCTTTATTCTCATGCGCAGATGTTTCATGCGCAGATGTGATATGCGCAAGCATATGTAATATGCGCCACGCGCAGATGTGATATGCGTGAGCATATATGATGCGTGAGCATGCGATATGCGCCACGCGCAGATGCGCCACGCGCAGATGCGCCACGCGCAGATGTGATATGCGTGAGCATATATGATGCGCGAGCATGTGATACGCGTCAGCATATGTGATGCGTGAGCATATATGATATGCGCCGTGCGCATAGGTTTTGGCTTTGTGCCTTCATGATATCTTGATTTCAAGCCTCTTGTCTATATCTTGTGGGTTGACCCGCCCCGCTCGATGTTAAGGCGGGTACATACCTCTTCAAGCCCCCCCAGTCTAATGTGTGTCTTGTCTCGCGCGAGCGAGGTAAGATAGATATTAGACTTAATAGTTCTCTTTTAATAGGGTTTTGTCTTTTCCTTTTTTATTTCTCATCGTTGCGCGAAATTCTATCCTTGTGATTGAAATGAATCGTCCATGTACGTGGTTGGTTGGTGCTGACATGCGTCAGAGATGGAGACGTGTCAGACTTTTCGTGTGCTCGAGGTGCTACAGTTGCCTTTCATGTCCCCTCACACAGTGTCAGGAACACGTGTCGCGCTCGCGTTGGCCTGCACCTGCGAGTGGGGGCGCGTGAACTCTGATCAGTACCTGTTTCGTTCCCTTTATGTCCCCTCACACAGTGTCAGGAACACGTGTCGCGCTCGCGTTGGCCTGCACCTGCGAGTGGGGGCGCGTGAACTCTGATCAGTACCTGTTTCTCTCTCTCCTGGGCATATAAAAGCAAGCCTTTTGAGTTATTATTCTTCATCTTCATTGTTATTTCAGAGCTTTCCTTTCCTTCCATTTTTATTCCGATTTTCGTTCTTGAAGTAACCTCTGTTTGATTTCGCAGTTGTATGTCTGATAACCCAGACACCACAATCTCCCCAACCAGACGCCGTGTAAAATCATTAGTCATGTCCACTTTGAAGAAGACCGGCAAGGGAAAACGGGCTGCTGAGGCCTCGTCGGAGGAGGTGGGGAAGGGCAAGACAGTAAAGAGGTGGGATGAGATTCCCTGTAAATTGAGACAGTCTGATTTTGACAGTCTCATCGCCTCTCAGGGTTTTCTCCCTGAGTATGGCTGTATGCTTCCGGCGGCCGGGCAAACGGCGGCAGATCCGCCCACCGGCTATATCTCCTTGTACTGCCGTTTTTTCACCCACTGCAACCTTCGTCTCCCGATGACAAGGTTTATGGGTGCGCTGCTTAAATTTTATGGGATTCACATATCCCAAGTCCATCCTTTTGGACTTGTGCGCATGACTCATTTTGAGTTCATGTGCAAAGCTCAGCGCGAGGAGCCAACCCCTCGGCGCTTTCAATTTTTTTATAAGCCAAAAATCCAAGATTCTTGGTTCTCATTCGTTCCTCGCAGTCAGAATGTCAAGTGCTGCACTGTTTCCTTCAAGAGCCTTCATGACTGGTCTGAGAAATTTTTCTATATTAAGGCTGGTGTGATTCCCATCCGCATGACCATGCGCGCGATCACTTCTGCGCCCACGGATGTGAATGTTTTTAAGAACCCAACTGGCGCATGGGTTAATAAGTTGACTGCTGAACCATCCCCCGCCAAGAATATTTGCGAGGAGGCGCTGGTGGGGGTTGGCATGAGCAGGAGGTGGGCCGACAGCGCGACTGAGCCTGTTATCCAAGTTGATGGATTATGTGAGTTATTAGCTCATTGCATTATTTCTGCGCGAATATAATTCGTTTTGCTGATATCATTTGTCTTGTTTTATGCAGTAAGCAAGGAGTACGTCCACGCCGCCTATGATGAGCATATGGAGGGTGGCTCTGTCGCGCTGGGGAAGTTGGCTTCCCCGATCGTTTCGCTAATATGTTCATCCCTGTTGATTTGGGATTTTGCTTTGACAGCGATGCGCCTGGTAGGCCTTTGTACTTATGCTTATGCCTTTAGAATACCAAATTTGGTTAACATTTCTATTGCACGTATTGTAGATGCGCTTGAGAACTATGAGCTGGAGCTCGCGGAAGAAGAGGTGGAGGAGGAAGCTGAGGTGCCACAACTCAAGCGTAAAGCTAAAGGGCAAACTGGCGCAGGGGCCAGTAAAAAACAGAAGAAAAATGATGCCCCTGTTGCTCAGGATCCTCCTACTCAGGCGAAGGGACTTAAGAAAACCAAGGGGTTTACCTCCAAGGTTTCCTTGTCTTCTTTGCCTCAAGGTGTGGGCAGTCCTCCTGTCCACACGAGGTATGGTGCCGCCACCTCCTCTCTTCGCGCGGCGGAAAAGGGAAGCGGCGCTGCGCCTGCTGTTTCCTCTTCAACAGGTATACTTTGTTTATACTTTATGGTTTTATGAGCGTGATTCCGATAGAGTTATTAATGAATCTTTGCTCACTCAAATGTTTGTAGAGCCGGCGACCTTGGTGGATCAACCTCAGGCGCAACAAGGTACCGAGGCTGCGCCGAAGGTTGCTTTGAAGTCCCCTGTTTTGCCCTCAAAAAGGGGGAAAATGGACTTCATGGCGATGTTTAACTCGCGGACGGCGGTGCGCCAAGGTATATATTGCGCTTTTACTTTCTAACTTTTTTCTTTTTAGATCAAGTCTTGAATCATTTCTCTTTGTTGGTTTTTTCATAGGCATTATAGCTGGCACACAAGCTGCTGGCGGCACTGCTGGCGCCGGTGCCAGCGCCGTTGGTTCTGCTCCTGCTCCTGCAAGCACTGAATCTCCCCTCATTGGGATTACTAAGGAGCAGGAGGCTGTTTTATGCGCGGATATCGCGGCGTCGAGACCTCCCTCACCTCCTCCTGCGCGCAGCCCTCCTCGCGAGACTGGTTTTGATTTTTCCATGTCGCAGGAGAAAAGGCCTGTTACAGAGGAAGATGAGGAGGCGCATTTTGAAGACTCCGATGGCGGCCGCGCAAGCCCTGTAGCGCCACGAGATTTCGTGGCGCAGTCTTCTCATGGGGCTGGCGCTGACTTTTCTGCTTGCTCCCCGCAGGTATAATTTCGTTTTGCTCCGCTGCGCGGACTTCCATATTAGTGTTTAGATGACTAGAACGTTGCTTTATGTTTGCAGGAAGCCGATCACATCTACCGCCCGAGATGGAATATTACTGAGGATAGCTCATTTCAGTCCATGGGGGTGTGTGAAGACTTTTGGGCTCACTCCGTGCCTCCAGCTGAAAGGAGGTTTCAGGAGGAGCGCGCCCGCGTGGACTTGCTCAACGACCATCTTTTCGCTGGGTCGGCGTTCTTTGTTGCCTCCTAAGAGCTTCGCTATGATTATGTAAAGGTGCGTGATGCTCTTGCGGAGGCCAAGCAAGAGGCTAAGGTATCTGCTTGGAATCTTTCTGACGCTCGAGAGAGAGCTGAGAAACTCCAAGCAGAACTCAGCGAGAACCGAGCAAGTGCCAACCCTGCATTCGTGAAGCGCGGGCATGAGCTGCAGGCTGCGCGGGAGAAGCTGCAGGCAGCAGAGGCGGACGCGGCCAAGTATGCGCGGCGAGTGCGCGACTTGGAGCTGGATGCAGAGGCGCGTGACCAAGCACTTGTGCAGTCTATCACTGACAAATCTTCATTAGAGAGTGAGGTTGCGCGCCTGAAGAAGGAGCTTGAGGCCGCGCGGGCAGAGAAGGATGAAGCCCTGGCGACGGCAGCGTCTAGCCAAGAAGCGCTCGATGCTGCGCGAGCGGAAAGGGAAGAGACCTTGGCGGCAGCAGCGTCCGACAGAGAGGAGCTGAAACAGACCAAGGAAACTGTTGAGTTGTTAAACTCTCAGATTCCTGCTCTTGAGACGTCTGTTTCTTCCCTCGCGCAGGATCGCCAATGGCTAGTCTCACAGGGTATGACTCGTTGCGCTTATGCGATGAAATACTCAGACGAGTTTCAGACCCTTGTGATGGATTGCAACGCTGCCTCGCGCTTGGTGGGTCGAGCTGAAGGGTTTAAGGATGGCTGTGAATATAGCATGCTGAAGAAGAACCCATCCGACTACCCTTATCAGCTCGACGTTGTCTGCGCGGACATGGCCGAGGTGGGGGAGAAGTATTTGAATACTCCCATTCCCATCCTTGAGCAGGTATTTTAACCTTAATGAGTTTACATTGACTTATTTTCTTAGTCTTTTTATACTCACACTTTTCCTTATGCTTTGCAAATAGCCTTGCTTGCTGATCAGCCCGATCTTGGCGCTCTAAAGAAATTACTTGACGAGTGTGAAGGGGCTGGTGGCGGCGATGATGGCGCGGGCAATGCTGCCTCTGCTAGCGGCTCTGGCGTGGCCAAAGGACCCGCTCCTGACACTATTGTGATAGAAGACGACTCCATTCAAGACGAACAGCTTGACTATGGCAGGTTTGGAGATGAGGAGCGGGCTGCGCCAGATGCTGAGGGTGGTAATGATGAGGGCGATGAAGAGGCTGACGTTGACATAGAGACTTGAGAAGCCCTTCATGTTTTTTTTTATTTGCAGTTTGTATCTCATCATTTTGTAAATTTGTAACCTTCTATGTTTTGGAATGAAATTTTGTTTTTTCCCTTATTCGCATCTTGCGCATTCCCCATTCATCTTTTTATATTGCATGTTTGCTTGTTGAATATAAGATATGCTTGCACGTTGAAATAAGAACAAGGTTGTAAAGAAATTATTTTACTTAATCCTTGTCATATTTTAAGTGATTTTGCAATATCCTGACTATGTTGACACGTGCCTTGGCGTTTCATTATTCCTCTTTTACGCGACGTTATGGCGCATTTATTATAGGGAATTATGAGTGTTTTAGCCTTTACGTGTCAGTATGTGTTACTCTGATATCCATTACAATTCCATGCGCGACCTCGACCTGAGACCTTAACAACTATGTTTTGGCATGTGCTTTGCCTTAGTTGTGCTTAGGTATTTTTATGGTCTAGCTGCGCAGCATGTAGGATGGATCTTGTGAGTGATTTGAGCTAAGGCTCGTATTATTGGGCTAAGGCCCTGAGCTAAGGCTCATATTATTGGGCTAAGGCCCTGACGTTTTAGAGTTAAAACTTGTTAACGCGTTTGAGCTTGAAGCTCGCGCATGTATGTTTTACTTCGTTTTATTTTTGTTTTGATGTCAATACAATGTTGTCATATTGCTCAAAATTAATAAAGGGAAGTGTGAAACATGTATGCAAAAGGTAATAGAACAAACATTAAGAGAAGATAGCGCGTATCATTATTCATAATGGCTTAAAAAGCCTTGATTACAAACTTGACAATTTTTACATGAAACATTTTCTAAGCTGTGCTGCGTTCCATGCGCGCGGGATTTTCTTTCCATTCAAATCTTTTAAAGCGTATGCGCCTTTTCCCAATTCTTCCAAGACTTGATAAGGTCCCTCTCAATTGGGGGACATCTTTCCCGGGGGTATCGCGCGGCTAGCTTCATTGTTTCGAAGGACAAAATCATTCTTCTTGAAGTGGCATTCTTTCACGCGCTGATTGTAATACTTTTCTAGTTTTTTCTTGTATTTGGCTTCACTGATGATAGCCGCTTCTCGGCGCCCTTCAAGTAAGTTGAGATCCAACCTTCTTTCGCGCTCGTTATCAATCTTACTCATCATGAGCACTCTATGGGATGGGCATCCAATTTCTGCTGGAATCATAGCCTCCGTTCCATAGGTTAGGCTGAACGGGGATTCGCCATTGCTGGTTTTGCTTAATATCCTGTGCGCCCACAGGACATTAGGTAGCTCCTCGACCCATGAATGGGATTCTCCCTCCAACCTTTTCTTCAGCCCATTTAGCAAGCTTTGGTTCGCGCGCTCCACTTGGCCATTCCCCTGAGGGTGGTATACTGAAGTGAAGATTTGGTTGATGCGCAATTCCTTGAGCCAACTGGATATCTTCCTGTCGGTGAATTGTTTGCCATTGTCGCTCACAATTTCCATGGGCAGGCCAAAACGGCATATGATGTGGCTCCAAATAAATTGCTTCATCGCCTCGGCTGTGATTTTTGCTAGTGGCTTGGCTTCAACCCATTTTGTGAAATAGTCTACTGCCACTACCAAAAATTTTACTCGCCCTTGCGCTTGCGGTAGGGGACCCACAATATCGATTGCCCATTTGTGGAAAGGCCATGCGGAGGTCACCGGAATCAAGTTGTTCTTTGGCCGCATGGTGTTTGGCGCATAGCTCTGACACGCTTTGCATTTTTGGATCTCTTTTAACGCGTCCAAGTACATGCCTGGCCAATAGTAACCTGCGCTCATTGCCTTGGCAACCACCATGCGCGGGCCAGCATGTATTCCACAGATTCCTTCGTGTATCTCTTTGATCACATAGCTTGCTTCCTCAGCATCTAGGCATTTCATGAGCGGTCCAAGATAAGAGCGTCGATATAATGTACCATCAAGCAGTTCATAGTTCTGCGACTTGTGTCTTATCTTCCTCGCCTGTGCGCGATCGTCCGGTACCTTTCCCTCCTTCAAGAATTCCATTATTGGAGTTATCCATGATGAAGGGGTTGTATGAATTACAAGGACAGACTTCGCTCCCACCGACGGGTTGCTCATTACTTCTACCCTGACATCTTTGCCAAAGTGATCGAAGCTGGTTGATTCCATCTTACTCAGTGCGTCAGCAGACTTGTTTTCACTGCGCGGAATATGTATGATTCTGAAGAAGTCAAATTGCTCGATGAGCTTTTTTGCCTGCTCTAGATACAGAGGCATGGTGTTCTCCTTGGCATCATAAAGGCCATTGACCCGTGCTGCTACCAAGTATGAATCAACATGGGCCTCTAGCTTTTTAACTCCGAACTTGTGCGCGATGCGTAGACCAGCCAGCAGGGCTTCATACTCAGCTTCATTGTTGGTGCTCTTGAAATCCAACCTGATTGCGTAAGTATACTCATGACTTTCTGGATCCACCAGCTTGAGGCCTGCGCCGGACCCCTCATTGTTTGAAGCTCCATCAGTGAATAATCTCCAAACATTTTCTTCATTATTGGCTCGCTGAGGGTCTACCTCGCGCTGAGCCTCTTCAATTTTTCCTTCAGGGATTTCTGCGATGAAATCAGCTAAGACTTGTCCCTTTATTGCTGGACGGGGCTTATAGGCGATCGTGTGCTCTTCTAATTCCAGCGCCCATTTTGTCAGCCTTCCTGAGAGCGCGGGACGCCGCAAGACTTGCTGGATGTTGTAACCAGTCAGAACTTCAATAGGATGACCATTGAAATATCTATGAAGCTTGCGCGACGCGTGTGTTAGTGACAAAACTAACTTTTCCATGATGGAGTAGCGCGTCTCAGAATCTGTCAGCACCCGACTCACATAATAGATTGGTGTTTGGATTCCCTTGCGATCCACCAACAACACTGCGCCGATGGCGCGCTCTCCTGCTGACAGGTACAATGTTAGAGTTTCGCCAGGAAGTGGAGCTGTGAGCGCAGGCAGATTTATCAGACATTCTTTTATCTCACTGAATGCTTGCTCGGCCTCAGGCGTCCACTTGAATTGGCTTTTCTTTAGGCAATTTCTCAATGTGTTAACGAATGGGGTAGATTTGCTTGCATGGTTCGCTAGGAACCTGTTGATTGATACCAATCTACCATTCAACTTTTGAACTTCTTTCATGGTGGATGGTGAGGGCATGTCAAGGATAGCCTCCACCTTCTCTGGGTTCACCTTGAAACCATCCTTTGTGACCATTACACCGAGAAATTTCCCTTCTTCTACGCCAAATGTGCATTTGCTCGGGTTGAGCTTCATGTTTACTTCCTTTAGGCGCCGAAGGGTTTCTTCGATGTCTTTGAGCATTTGTTTTTCCTCCCTGCTTTTGATCACCAAATCATCCACGTAGACTTCTAGGTTTCTTCCAATTTGCTCGTTGAAAACCGCGTCCATGAGTCTTTGGTAGGTGGCTCCCGCATTCTTCAAACCAAAGGGCATTTTTGTGTAACAAAAAACACCCTTGTCGGTTCTGAAGGCAGTCTTGTCCTCGTCTTGTAGTGCCATTTGAATTTGGTGATAGCCCTTATAGGCATCCAGAAAACATTTGAGCTTAAATGGCGCCACGGAGTCCACCTTCGCGTCAATGTTTGGGAGGGGGTAACAATCTTTTGGACATGCTTTGTTTAGGTCTTTGAAGTCAATGCACATCCTCCATGACCCGTTGCTCTTCTTTACCATCACAGGATTGGCTACCCATGTCTGGTATCGTATTGGGCGGATGATGTTTGCGCGCAGTAGATCCTCTACTTGCTCATTCATGGCCTTTGCCTTCTCATCCCCCATGATTCTCTTTTTTTGAGCAATTGGCTCTACGGACTTGAACGTGTTGAGAGAATGTTGCGCCAGGTCTCGCGGAATCCCAGTCATATCGGAATGTTGCCACGCGAAGACCGACATATACGTTGTGAGCAATCTTTTCATTCTCAACCTTGTGTCGGCTGATATCGTAGCTCCAATTGTGATTGTTTGCTCTGGGAATTTTGGGTTAAGAATCCATTCCTCTGGCGCGTTGTTTGCCATTGGAAGTTTCATTCTCCCTTCCCACGGAATACTTGTCACTGCGCACAAATGATCTCGGTATACAAATGTTACACCTGTTGGTGTTGGGAACCCCAACGCGCCGTGCGCTGGCGACGGTATGGCGTTGAATTGGGCAATCGTTCCTCTACCCAAGATCATATTGTGGCATGAAGTGGTGGGCAAGACCAAGAAGTTGACAATTTCAGCACGCTTGTGTTTCTCATCCCCCATAGTTAGTTCAAATTGTATCTGACCTAAGGGGTGAATGATTTCATTTGAAACACCCGAGATTGGTGCATTCACAATTTCGAGCCTTGCTTGGTCTGCTGGATCCAACTTCCTGAAACATTGCTCATACATGATGTCTGATTCGCTGCCAGTGTCCACCAGGACTTTTGACACTTCATAATGAGCAATGTGTGTAGTGATGACTAGAGGACTGCTGATAGAAGGGCCTCCCCTGATTCTTGGGAAGATTACTTGTTGCTCGCGCCAATCTCCTTGGACTTGCGCTCTTCTCTTTCTCGATCTTTGCCCTTGCCTTCCTCCCTCGGCTACACAAATTCTTTTGAACTTTTTGCTGGCTGAGGCTCCATCTGGTTGTTCATTCTCTGGTCTTGGGTTTTTCACCAGGTGAGCCAACTTGCCTGATTTCACATCTCTTTCAATCGCATCCTTCAAATGGTGGCATGCATCGGTGTTGTGCCCTGTGGACTTGTGAAACTCACAATACTTGCCACTGTTTTGTGGTCCCTTATAGTGTAGTGGCTTGGGGCTTTTAAACTGGACATTCTCTGTGCTTAACACTTGTGAAGGCGTTTTAGTGAGGGGAGTCCATATTCTTGGTAGAGGTCTGTTAGGCTCTCTGCCGCCTTCCCTCTTGTCACCCTCTCCGCGATTACGACTGTCTTTTTGGGGCTGGGGTGAGCTTGGTTGCGCCTGCTTTTCTGCGGGAGAAAAACTGGTTTGTTGCAACCTGGACCATACAGAGTTTTGTTTGCCCCTCCTTTCGTTGTTGCGCGGTGCTTCTGCTTGGTGCCCTCTTTCTCTTGCTCTATCTTGGGCAATTTGTTTTTCATTTCGCGCGAAGACTCGCGATGCTTCCATTAGCTTGGCCCAAGTGGTTGGCATGCCATCTCTGCTCACGAGAGCTCTGCGGATTTGATCACTGCGCGCACCTTGTATAAAGGCCACGCGCAAGAGTTGCTCAGTGATACCTCCAATTGCAAGAGATTCCTGATTGAAACGAGTTATGTAGTCTTCAATCGTTTCATCATTCCTGCGCACGCAGTGCATGATGTCATCAGGGTCGCGCGTGTGTCTGCGCTGCTGTACAAAGTGAGCTTGGAACTTCTCCAATAGCTCTTCGAACCCATCGATTTGCCCAGTCGGCAAGCTTTCGAACCAGACACGCGCCGCGCCCGTGAGGCAGCGAGCAAACATGTGACACCATGTTGGCATCGTCCAGCTTTCTAGGTTTCCAGTGTTATAAAAACCTTGTAAGAAATCGTCTGGATCTGTTGTGCCATCGTACTTGCCCAGCCCACTTGGCATCTTGGTTTTGTGTTGAATGGGAGCCTTCGCGATGCGCTCAGTGAATTTTGAATGCTTCACCAAGATGGCTGGCCTGTACGGTGTGGTTACGTCCACTTGCCCTCTCGCTGGTGGGCTGTACGGTGTGTACAGATCCAGATCAGCTTTGGCTCCAGGCGCCATGTTCATGTGCGCGCGGAGCTGTGAGCCTCCTGCATGAGTACCTCGCGTCTTCCTCATGCTGTGCACTTCTTCATCACTAAACTCAGCGTGTTCAGTGTGAACAGAGTGACCATCTTCCGGCGCGCGCGCCCTTTTTGTTGTTCCTTGAATGGTTTGCTTATCAAACGCGAGCCTTTGTGTTAGGTCGGCTAACTTTTTGTGTTTGACCAGCTCATTGTATTTGTCCATTAAACGCCGATGAGCTATTCTTTAGGGTCATTTGTTTCATCTTCTGGACCCATTGGTCCTTTTTGTTTCGCGCCGGTCAAATTTTGGAACGTGAGATCGTCTGGAGGAGTTTCAGTCTGGCTATGAGGAGTTGTGATGAAGGGATGGTTACTGGTGGTGCGCGCAGAATCACGCGGCACCCTCAGAAACTGCTGTCCCTCATTAACATCCTCACGCTCAATATCCTCCAGAACTTGATCGTTGTTTCGAACACCAGAAACCATGGTGAAGTTTTTCAGAGAGAACTGATGAGATTTTGTTGCCGTTGTAACAGGTGATGGCGCCAATGAAGAAACGTGGATCGGCTCACTGGTAGACGATCAACTTTCCTCGGGTATGAGTATGCTATTTCACCGATGGTTCTCCGGAGTATGAGTTCTTCCACCTACAAAACGAGCAGCACTGTGAACTTACCCCTCAGAAAGGGACAGAGGGGTCCTCTTTGGGGTAACCCTCCGGTGTGAGAATAAGAGATTGTAGGAGAAGATAATAATAATCTGAGAGTGAGTAATGAATTGGAATGTATTTTCTTGCTTACCTCCCCTTGTGGAGGTGGTGTGGTATTTATAGTGTTAGGGTTTCCAAATGATTGGGCTCAGATCCCATTAGGGCCTTTTTGGCCTCCTCCTGTTGCTTTGCGCCACGTGTCCTTAGGACACCTGGTGCTTTTTCATTGATTATTCTCTGACCCAGGCATTTTACCTGACCCATGTGAAATCACGTGGTAGCACATGGGTTTTGCTGAGTTGTCCACCTTTCATTGGCAGCTGTCAACATCAGCATATTCTTATTCCTTAAAGGATACCTTCTGGAAGGTTTGCTGACGAGCACAATCAAGGTTGTCCTTATCCTGATTTGGATAAGGACGAGGTTGATTATGTGCACGTGTGATATGCGCCTATCCTGAGGATGCGCGAAGTCTTCTCTTTATTCTCACGCGCAGATGTTTCATGCGCAGATGTGATATGCGCAAGCATATGTAATATGCGCCACGCGCAGATGTGATATGCGTGAGCATATATGATGCGTGAGCACGCGCAGATGTGATATGCGTGAGCATATATGGTGCGCGAGCATGTGATACGCGTGAGCATATGTGATGCGTGAGCATATATGATATGCGCCGTGCGCATAGGTTTTGGCTTTGTGTCTTCATGATATCTTGATTTCAAGCCTCTTGTCTATATCTTGTGGGTTGACCCGCCCCGCTCGATGTTAAGGCGGGTACATACCTCTTCACAAACCATTTACACAAAAACCATCTTTGGGTCCACAAACAATCTTGCAAATTTCAGTTTCGCAATCAATCGGTGGTGAGCTTGATGGAGCTGGTAGAAATAAATTTCCGGGTTCACAAAGACATGACTGTTCGTCGATACAGTATGCATCTATACTATTGCAAATCTTCGTGCAATAATTATCATCAATTGGGTAGCATTCTGGCGAAGAACTTCCCGGGAAATTTGGCGTCGTCAATCGCCAAGCTGTAAATAAAAAAGTTGCTTAGTTATTTTTAAAAGTTGTCATATACATATATGTATAGGTGTAGGTGCACCGTTACGCTCCATTCGTAAAGCGTAATTAAATATAAACCATGTATCACACCACGGGGGTAAGAAACCACATGTTGCAATTTCAGTTGCAACGCATTACATATGAAGATTTGTGCTAGAGATATATATATATATGATAATAATAAAATTTATAAATGGATCAAGAGTGTTTTGCTAATTACCTGAGGAAGTAACCAAGAAAATGGTTAAGAAAGACAGTACAGTTTTGTAAGAATTTAAAGGAAGGTATTCCATGGACATATTCATCTGCGTATTCGATCACTCTAAGACAATGATTAGAAGTGCTATTTATAAGCAAAATAAATCATATACGCGCATTTATCAAAATAAAACGCTTACATAAATACGCTAAGATGATAAATGATATCTTAAATGATTTTTAAAGGATATCACTTAACGAGCCCCTCTACATCTCGAGTAATTTTTTTCTGAACGGAATCAATTAGCGTTTCAAATTTCAATGAATTTGGTAAGTTGTTTGTGAATTAAATGGGTTGAGTAAATATATTTATTGCCGTCCGAAACTGTAAATAATTTAATCCACGAATTAATTGCTTCAATTTGGTAACCGTAAATTCCAATATCTCCATTCTCGACCATCTTCTAAACTTAAGAGGTTATATTCAACGCATGCTCTTTATGTTTTGCTTTTCTTTTATTCTTTTGCTAGGTTATTCATTCGTGTACGACACAGGTAGATATATAAAAATCGTCTAACAAGCGTGTATAATTTTATATTACCTTGTAATTTGTAATGTGTTTTTTGGGACGGCAACATGATATTTAGTTGTAAATAATACTGGAATGAAAATAAATGATTATCAAGCATAAAGTTAAATCAAAATAGGATACCAAATACAATGTTTAGAAAGACTATTAAAAGTTAAATATTTAAAAGTCATAAACTAATAAGTTTGTAGTTACTGTAAAGCAATTATATGAGTCTACCATGACCTTCATATTCATATTCAACAATAAAATCAAAAAATAAGTTTGTAGTTACTGTAAAGCAATTATATGAGTCTACCATGACCTTCATATTCATATTCAACAAGAAAATCAAAAAGATGGTTAATAAGAAAAATAAACTAAGGCCCAATAGACTAAATATTTAGCCAACAAGAATTAAAATTTTTTTATGAACATCACACCTTATAGTTAATAAATAATTCATTTTCGTTACTCATGGAATTTTGTGAGTGTAAAATAATTTTGTTGATTAACAAATAGTAGATTACATGTTGAGTATAAATTATCTAGGTGATCACTATGTCAACTTTAATAAAATGTTTGATATTATTAATGCTTTAGAAAATCATATGTCATGGGTAAGTGATATAATTTTTAACCGACAAAGAAGACAACAAAATACAAGTGCAATAAAAGTATGTTTTTAAAAGTAAGAGAATTCAAATAGTTAAGTCTAATAAATTTAAAAAAAAACATTTACTTTTCCAAACACAGGGTATATTAAAGACTTATATATTGACAAATTACCTTAGAATATAAAATACTAAATTATAAAGCAAACCATAAATTCATACGATATATAAAAATCCAACAACACAGGATACATGAAGAAAATGTATTAGAAAACCAAGCCCACTCAAACTAAAAAGCAAAAATAAAAGGTCTTCCAACATTGTATTTATTATGAGCCTCCAACGTCCATCACGTATATCAACCTTTAGGGTGCCAAACATCACTCCTTCATCAACATTCACTGGTTTGTTATTGTCGTTTTGATGCCATAACTTCAATATACGAACCTTTAGAATGCAATCATTTTAAGCAGATCCTACTCATTAAACATGATTATGTTTTTTTGGCTCCATTGCGTTATTTGTAAAATAATAAGAATACAAACAAAGTATTAAATTGATAATAATTAAAATATATAAACAATTTAAATATATATAAACGAAACTTTTAAAATCCTATGTGTCGCGCTCTCCTCTAGAGCCGTTAGATAACTTGATTTGTAAATGATAAGCTCTTATTGATTTAGCCCGGTTTGACCCAGATAGCTCTTACACGGGTCATAACATGTCAAAGAAACCCTAAAATCAATCGTTGTGCATCCTCCGAATCCCTCTCCATGGTACCTAAACCTACAACATCAAACATCTTCTCTCTCTATCTCATAGATTCTCAACCTACGGGTTTCTCGCTCTCTCAATTCTGATGACCTTAAACACAAGAATTACAAATCAACCCCCCAAATTCACCGTATCCGGTCGTTGGATTGATTATGGTTACAACGTAGTGTTGTTGTCTCACTAAACTTCGCGAAAAGGAATTAGGGTTAGGCTTTGTCACGAAGATGATGACGATGACGAAGACGACAACGACGACTTTGACGATGACGAAGACGACGACGACGATGATGATGGCAAACGCTGTTACGAACCTAATCGTTAATCAAATGGTCCAAAGAAAATAGATAGAAACCAGATTAGAAATCATAGATTTTTGGGCGAGACTTTGATTGTTCAAATCATGTTTTTCATTCATAATCTTCATATGAAACCTAAACTCCTTAAAAAGGATTACTAGAACAAGAAAACCGGAACTAAACAATAAACGTGAGAACATGGGTAAATCCCTAACCACCCACTACATGCGAAAATAATAAAAATAAATAATTGAAACATTAACTAGTTAAAAGCACATAACATTCTCGTGCACTTCGAAACGTTCTTGTCCTCAAGAACGGAATTAGTTCCCACGGTGGTCAGCATTCGAGTCGTACCACGGCATTCAGCGCGGTTAGTTCCCACGAGATGGTACGCCATGGCGGGCGCCACTCGAGATACGCTACCGCGCCTTCTACTGATAGCTCCTTTATTAACTGTGAAGACTTGATCAGTTTCCACGTTGGTTGGGAGTCAAGTTTCCCAATAGCGTCTTCAGTTGGTGAGCTCCTCTTAATTTTCTGGACCAAATGTTTGATCAAACTGTTGTCAGTCTTGTTACTCCCAAGTTGGAAGATAAGAAATTTCTTTTCTTTATCTCTTGGAGCCTTCCGATTAAAACCAAAAACATCAACCGTGGGTTTGTCAAAACCCTTGTCACCAAGTATTGGGGCTGAGGTTGGTATAACTATGGTTAAGAGTTTAGGAGCCGACACAGGTACGGGTGTTGGGGTAAGTGGTAGTGTGGCTATTTTCAGGGCCGATGGTGGTGGTAGTGTGGAAGCGGAAACCGGTTTTGGCGGTGTAGGGGTGTGGCGGACTTCGAACGCGGGTCGGGTCGATCGGAGCTCGGCAAAGACGGTTTTAAACCGGGACTCGAGTCGCGCAAATGATTCCCTCCATTGGCGGAACTCGGGTCTGGATAGTGTTTGAGCAGCCATAGGTCTGGGGAGATCACGGCAGCTCTGATACCACTGTTACGAACCTAATCGTTAATCAAATTTTCCAAAGAAAATAGATAGAAACCAGATTAGAAATCATAGATTTTTGGAAGAGACTTTGATTGTTCAAATCATATTTTTCATTCATAATCTTCATACGAAACCTAAACTCCTTAAAAAGGATTACTAGAACAAGAAAACCGTAACTAAACATTAAACGTGAGAACATGGGTAAATCCCTAACCACCCACTCCATGCGAATAATAAAAATAAATAATTAAAACATTAACTAGTTAAAAGCACATAACAAACGCCTTACGGATGGCAATTCGACGCTGATGATGGCCTTGTGAATATTAGGTCAAGGTATGTTAAATTTAATGATGTGGAATCTCCTGCACTTCCCTCAAATCTCAATTCAGCCCATTGTTTCAGTCCTTAACTCGATTTCAAGTAAGTTTAGTTTGGTAAATATTCAATTATTAGGCATTCTTAAATTGACGTTATGTGTGTATGATTAGGTTTTTTGACATTTGTATGTGTTTGCTATATATGAGTCGAAATTGCAATCGTTAGTTGAATAATCATAACAAGATAACCAGATATTTGAATTGTGAGAGCAGGACACAAGTTCTTAATTAAAGTTCGGTTTTTGGTTTTATTGCAGGTGCTATTTGTTTCTTAAAATCACTTTGGCCATAAATTGATCATGCCAGATGATACACGGTAATTAAAATGCTTAACATCTACCCGGGCTGAGGTATTTAGGTTTGAATGTATAGGTTTTCAGTAATATTTTCAGGGTTTTGATATTAGTTTTCTTGTCACTAATTACCAATGTGAAGAGATGCTGAAGCATAAGCTTATTGACTTTATTGATATGACACCCCACACTTTCACGTTAACACCGTTAACCCAACTCTGTTTCCGCACACGTCATGCATAACATTTACACGAGTCAATAACGAGTCAAGCATATGAGTCGGTCAGTACGTGTTGGTGATTAATGTCGATTAAGACATGTTTAAATAATTCGGATATTTATTATATGTTAAGTGATTTTTTTTTGTGTTACACGATTTAGTAGATTATGCTCGCTTAACATTCTATTAGTTATTATATAAAAATAATACCTCACGCATATGCTTATAATATTATCTATGTGAAATTACATGCTAAATGATTTTGTATTTAGTTCGTAGCTTGTTTCATGAAATTGTGATCGATTGCGCGTATTGAGCGTAACTTATACATTTTCGGCTTTTACAAAAATAATATTTATGAAATGATAAAAAGACTTTATTTTATAAACTTGGGTTAGTGTTTTAGTTGGGATGATTCGCTGTAATCCGATTTGGTGTTTAAAGTTCGTTTAAAGCCAAAACTCATTCTAAAAGGGCCATTGTTGTAAATATGAGTATTATAATAATATATAAAGTATCCCAACCTAAAAATCAAGCCATAAACCATCGATGCCTGCCCACTCTCCCTTTGTATGATTGCAAAACACCTCCAAACCCTAATTCATCTTCAATCAAGCCTACTACTAGCAATTGTTGGTGTTTCTTGACCATTCTAACACTCCTACACGTATAACTAGTAAGAATCATTCTCAATTTTGGTTAATTTTATGTTTTTGATGAGTTATTGTGAAACCCTAGATGTTCAATCTCTGTACTTTTGATGATTATGATGATAATTAATGAATTAAAACCTTAGGGATGACATAAACATGTTAGGGTTTGAGTTTTGATGATAACAGTTTGCTGACAGATTCGTACTCGTTTATTGTTTGATCTATAATTCGATGATACTTAAACCTTTTTGATCGATTCTTCTTCCATGAAGTTATAATTTGAGTCAAGTTTCCAGAAAGGTATGATTTGTAATTTTTGGACAAGATTTGAATGGTTTTTATGATTTTATAAAAACATAGGTCAAAGCTGATTCGGGGAGTTATATTCTGGTCTGTCTTTCCGACACCATTACTCCCTAATGACAAAGCCAAACAGGTTGGTTCCACCTTTGGAACTTAGTATTATGAGTTTAGGAGACAGCCCAATTGGCCTTGCATAATTTGGATAAATGAGTTGAGAGAACCATGAAAATAATTTTTATTGCGCAATCTGCTAAACTGTTTATACCTATCTGCAATGATTGAATTATTGTGAGCTTTTTATATGATAAAAATATAATAAAATTATTTGAGAAACCTAATCCTTATATTCTACTGTGATAAATTTTGTAGAATTTATCTTTGAGTTTTTCATAGTGAATAAAATCAGTTTGTACATGCAAAAATCTGTCTCGTGAACTGATTAACATAAGTTAAGTTGTATGACGAATATTTGATTGCTTTGCCATGATATGATGTGTGGGATACATGTTAGGACTTTTTGGTACAGTTGACATTACTTATTATCACCAACGAGTCGTCGGGTCATGTTTGTGTTTGTATGTGAGTCCATACGTGAGTCTTAGACTCTTGTGTTATCGAACACACTCTCATAATTTAAACACTTGTAATAGGTAACAGTTAACGAGTCAAATGCATTCATTTTGTTTGAGCGTCACCAGGTGAGTTCATGCTTTTTACTAGTTGTTTTCTGGATTGAAAACAACAAAACTATTTTCATATACTTGTTTTCTGGATTGAAAACACAACTATTTTCGTATACCTGTTTTTTGGATTGAAAACACGAAACGTTTGCTTATACTTATTTTCTAGATTGAAAACACGGACATACTTACATACTGGTTTTCTAGAGGAAAACGCAGTGACACGTTTTGAATTTATTTATTTCTTATATATCACAAGTGTATACTAAATGCCCTCATATCAATTAAAGTCCTTACATACCTTGAACCATTAAGATGGGATCGAGGGGAAATTTAAGTAGTTTACTGGGTTTAACAAACCCCACCTGCTATAACTCGACTGGAGGTCGGACGGGTGTAAATTATCCTAACATACATGGCCAGTATTTTGTGATAGACCTGGTAAGAAGGCATACAGACAATCAGCTTCGGTTCAAACGTCTAGTAGCTTATAAATGGGTTAGCTACCCTGATATATTTGAAAAGTGTTAAATCTACTTATACATACACTACTTATGCTACGTATACTATCTATACTATATATATTACTTTTTACTACAACTTATAAACTCACCAACCTCGTGTTGACCCTTGAGTATTTATACTTGCCCAGGTTGCTAAATGTGCTAAGGAGTTGATAGCATTGCATGCGTCTGGAGTCACACTTGTCACATGAACATTTTATTTCACATTGTTTACAGTTGATGGGTTGTGCATGTTTTGAACACATGGTTCATTGTTTTTAAACCATTTACTTACACGCTTCCACAAAACTTTAAATTGTTTGGATTTGATTTTGTTTGAATGAGACGTAAATAAATGTTTTGAATATTTTAACTTGGTTGTTTGGTATAACGAATGAGCTAGATCCTGGTATGTCACACGCCTCGCGGTAATATCCCGTTAATGGAAATTGGGGGTGTGACAATTGACTTCATTGTGCAATTCATGGTAGTAAGATTTTGATATACTTTACTTGCTATTACCTTTTAATGTAATTTAAAAACAATAGATTGTATTAAAATTTTAGCAGTTTGAAGTTTGAACCGACGTTTTATTTTTTGTTTTTTTTAAATTAATTAAATTGTTTTAAAACTAAGAACGTAAAACTGGTTCATTAGTATAATGCATTCCCTAGATGAGATATAAATAAAAGTGGTTAAACAATGGTTGGTTGCAAGTGTCAAACTTTCGACCGGATTGTTGAATCTCAAAACCAGACGTCCAGACTGTGAACCAAATCATAAAATCTTAAACCATGAAAATTTTCATAAAAGTTTCTATTTTTACATAAAGTATCTTGTAGGATAATGGGCAAGCATTTACAGCCTCTTGCAACAAGCCAACAAGTCATCTAAATGCCAAGTTTATCAAAATAGATGCAGAGGTATATTTATGAAATAAAGTTATACTTTGTCTATATATAACATTTTACACTACTTAATTGCGATATGCCTTAGCATCTACTATTATAATAAACAAAAATCTTTGTTATGCCACATGGCAACTAATTGTCCTATTTTTTTGTCAAATGACATCATTATATTGTTCACCTTTCCTTTGAAAGTCATAACTATCTAATTAAAACAATTAATAAATATTTAAAACATTCCATATTAATGATTTATCTATAATTTTGTAGTAGTAAATAAAGTAAAAAAAAATAGAAATAAAAGAACGTATATAGAAATTTTAAAACTCATTTTAGTGTGTGTAAATTTGTGTTGTTGTTTTTAGTTTATTAGTGACCGATTTAATTGTTTAGAAGGTGTCACGATTCTTCTTTACTCTGAGCAATACGAAAATGGTTCATCTCATTTGATTACTTTTTTACTATTAATTCTATATTATAAACTTTTTATATGTATATGTATTGATAGTTTTTGCTAAAGTTACATAATTCATAACTCAAATGAGTATAGTAGATTGATGATGGTGCATAGTACTCATTCTTTCTTTCTTTCATATATAATAATTATGTGAATTTTTTTTGTCATATGTTAACTAATAGTGAAATTCATTATGCTTATTCATTATCACAAACTCAAATGAGTATAGTAGATTGATGATGGTGCATAGTACTCTTTCTTTCTTTCATATATAATAATTATGTGCATTTTTTTTGTCACATGTTAACTGATAGTGAAATTCATTGTGTTTATTCATTGTCACTAACTTGCATCAGCTAGAGTTTCGGGCCAAGCTGATATAGAAGATGAGTTGTTTTGATCCATAAAATAAAGTGGTGTCATGGTGAGTTTGTTTCCTTAATGATATGTTTATATCCATTAATACTCATGAAGCAAAATTCACATCTTCTTAGAAGAGTGTCCTTGTGGTGATAACAATGTGTTGTCTGTTATAGAAAACACTCATTTTTTATTTTATTGTTATTTCAAATCTTGTAAGTTAATGTCATAAAGTATACGTGGCTATTATAAAAGGAAAATGGTTGTAATTATGGATGTTGCAAACCGATTTTATACAAAATCATTGTAAGAACAAGAGTAGGGTGTTTGAAATACTAATGTGTTTCTTTTAAGATGGTTGATTATTATTATTATGATTTGTTTGTGTTCAATCTTCTATACAAGAATCTCAAAATTGTTTGATACATAGGAGGAATGATGGTTTGGTTTTTCAGTGAGATACTTATTTGTTGTGAATAAAACATTTGCAACAGTTCTTTTACTCTGATTTACGTATTGAGTCACAACAAGTACCACTTGAAACAGGCTACTATTAATATGAAATATTTCGGGCAAGTTCAACTTGTATTCGACCCTTAATTAAACGGGTCAAATTTGCTACTTGTATTCTCTTATAACTGGCAAAACAGACGGGTCGTGTTAGTCGACACAACGCATAAGAACCGGTTTAGTCAGTACAAGTTAGGGTAAAAACTGATCATTTTAAGAAAATTGTTACTTTTGGTTCAGAACATGTTTTCTTTACACTTTTTTTGTTTACTTTTACATACAAATATAAAACTCACTATAACTGTTTAGTGTTCTATATGTTGTTGAAGTTGAGTAAAATGTGTCAAGATCATCTAAAATTAAAGGTTTAATAAGATGGCATGTTTGAAATCGAAAAAATTGTGATAAAATGCCTAAAACTTTATTAGTATTACACTTTCTTTTCCGATATTATTAAATAGGTAGTTGCTCTTACTTCTAATTTTATAACCTAAAGCATGAATTAGAAAAAAATGACTTGAAGTAAGCCACACATGCTTTTTTTTTTGTTGGTTATGGATGATAAATAATTTAATATCATTAAACCCTCAACATGAATCATTTGGATTATTTTTTACCGATAGAAACTCTTGCAGCTGTTAGTTCAGTAGCAAGATATGTTGAAACTAACACAATAATATACTTAGAATCAGTTTATTTACATTTTTCCGCTCTTGTGATTTTTCAAGAGTTTTGATGTGTTTTTTGTACATGAATATTGCAACTAGAAGAACCAGAAACATATAATACGATAATGAATGAGATTTAATTTTTTAAACCCGTGTAATACACGGGTTTATAACCTAGTAGGATTAATAAACAAAAGTGTTAAATTTAACCTAGTGTGGTGACAGAGATGAGAGAACTGGTGTAAACAATGCAATTACAGTTTATTGTTGGCAAATTAATGTAGTTTTTATGCATTAAGAGCTGTCAAAAAGTGCAGATTTGTGTAGTTAATTGCTGCCAATTTAGTGCAGTATTTATGCACCATATAGGTACCAAAACATTGCAGATTTATATAGTTTGTTGCCGTCGAAATCGTGTAGTTTTTTATGCACCGTATAGCTGCCAAAATGGAAACAAAATACTTTTAGTGTTTTAAATATATCTTTAGCAACAAGGTTAAATTTAACATTTTAAATTTTAAATATTACATATAGGATCAAACTACAACCCTTTTTATAGCATTTCAAATATATCTTTAGCATGCTTCAATATAAAGATGGATAGGTTGTACTATATTATTTACTTTATGTAAAATATACTTTGCACTTCTTCAAAAGATATGACACTTTAATGTAGTTTAATTTTTGGATGCTCCAGCTCATCAAAATAGTCACTTATAGCATTCTTAGCCCTTGTCTTATAACTATGTAAGTAAGTTTTGTAAATTATATGGTATGTTTATGAAAGGTTGTGAGTAGAGGAGAGAGAAAATGTTATATAAAAAAGTTAAATTTTAGGTTACATTGTTCACACCATATATTTTTTTAATATTTTTTTAAAACGGTTGTGAATTAAGGAGATAGAAAAGATAATTATAAGGGTATAAAAATTATTATTTAATTGAAAATGAAGAGAAACGATAGTGATTTTTAGTGTAATTTTATGAATATAGTTAGGGAATTGACTTTTTAGTTGGCTTGTAGTAAATTATAGTTTGACTAAAATATAGTTTGGTTCAGTTGGCTGTGCTATTGTGTTTTTGTTTTCAGGTTTAGTGCAGATTTTGGCTTCATTCAAGTGATTCTATTATTGCAAACCAGACTTACGAGGGTGCACTCGCCATTGCAAGAACTTCTGTAAATTGTAGAATCTTATTTCAAACTAAAGATAGTTATTACATAGACAACTAGGTGTGAACTTTGATTTTAGTACAGTATCCACAAAAACTAAGTTAGCTACAAATTTTATAAGATTAAAAAGACAGAGAGGCGCCAGCCATTGAATTCAAAAAAAGTGAATTAGGTGTGAACCTTGAGTTTAGTGGTCAATTAGAACTGAATACACATCACGCAATCAACATGCCATGAAGCAAGAATTGGTGGGCTACAATTAGGGATGATAAAGCATATATAGATGTGTAATTGATTAGATATGAATAAAAACAAATACCATTTGTACTGTAACATATAGGAGTATTAACAGATATAATAATATTATGTTTTGGGGGGAGTCCCTAAACTTAGGCCGCTTGTTATCTGATAGCATCAGTGGCGAAGCTTGGACTAAGACACCGGGGGCCAGACTCAAAATATATACAAAACAAATTCCCAAACGAAGGGGGCCGTGCTCAAATTTTCGGTTGAAAACAGCTAAATTTACACTACGTATAAAAATTTTCGCCCCGAAAATGACTAAATTTTACCCTACGTATAAAAAATTTCAGCCGAAAACAACTAAATTTAACCTAAATATAAAAAATTTCGGACGAAAACGAGTAAATTTATATTAGTGCGTAAAAAACGGAGGAGCCACCCCCGGGCCCTAAGAAAACCTCGCCATTGGATAGCATTAAGTCCCATTTGACCCATTGCATTTTTCGTTTATTTTCAGTCTCCCCCAAACAAAAATAGTTAAACCCTTCAAATTCGATATGGGATAAAGTCATTGAGTCCATTCACGGTAGTAGAGGTAACAATGGTGACGTTTTCGATAAGCATTCGGTTACTAGGGGAAACGGGATTTGGAGTCGTATTATCAGGTGTATCCATTTCCTAAATGATAATAACTTGGTACCTATATCGGCTATGGAGAAAGTTGTTGGCTATGGGGACTCTACACATTTTTTGCTTGATAATTGGATTGGTAATGGCACTTTGGCGTCAATATTTCCAAGATGATTTTCTCTTGAAAATAATAAAAAAAAAATTAGTCTAATTAGAGATCGGAGACAAAATCAAACGTGGATGTGTGATTGGCGTCGAAATCCAAGAGAGATTGAGTCGAATCAATTTGAATCCCTTCATGTTATCTTGAACACCATAATTGGTCAAATAATGAAGGAATTTATTATGTTTTGGCAATATATTCTTTGTCAAAATTAGGCACTATTCTCTTCTTATTTTAAGCCTTAGACTATTTCATATTTTTAGTCTTTCCTTGTATTAGGTTATGCTTTTGTTTTTAAAGACTTGTCCTATATGATCAAAATCAAATGAAAAACATATTTGAATATTCTACAATTACAATATTGTTTTTTAAGATGGTATCAGAGCAAGTTTCTTTCTATCTGGGACTAAGCCTTTGGCTATCATGGCTGCCAAGAAGAACAAAGAAGATGAATGGGTTGTGGATTCGGATGCAACCAAACACATAACCTATAGAACTGACCTCCTTGAAAATATGAAAAAACAGTCTTGTGAAGCTCATGTTATCATTCCAAATGGTGAGGCCATCCCTGTCGAGGGAATAGGAGATTACTCGTTACCGGGAGGAATCAAGATAAAAGGAGTTCTTCATGTCCCAAAATTTTATTGCAATCTTTTTTCCATTAATTGATTGCCCAATGATCTCAAATGTGCAGTGACCTTCTTTCCTGACTTTTGTGTTATGCAAGGGTTGAGCTCGAGGAACTTGATCGATGCGGGTAGATGCAAAGGAGGTTTGTACCGAATGCGGATGATAGGAGGAGAAAGAAGAGTCATGATGACTACGAGTAACACATGGTACAAGAGGTTGGGTCATGCTTCGAAAGACAAACTTTCCCAAGTTGATTTTCTCGCAAATACCTCCTTTAAGAATAAAGTTTGCGATTCATGCTCCAAGGCCAAACACACCAGGTCACCTTTTCCCACTAGCACAACAAAAACGTTTGATTGTTTTGAATTAATACATTGCGATATTTGGGGTAAATCCGCACACTGTCATACTCACGAGCAAACTATTTTCTCACGATAGTTGATGAATTTAGTAGATCAGTGTGGGTTTTTCAAATACTTTGAAATTCAATGAGATTTTGTATAATTCTTGCAACACCCAACAACTAGTAGGATAGTAAACCCCCGACAATTTAGTTGTAACAGTTTTGAAAATATCAAGATACTCCAAGAAATAACCGATATTTTGCCAAGCACCGTCAGAAAACATATCGGCTTCGCACCGATCCACAAGCATTCTATGAAACGCTTGTAAAGTTTCTTGTTGGGAAAAGCACAAGAGAGCATATTACAAGTTAAGTTCCAACGGGTTGGAGTGTCCCAATTCGGCCCCAAATATTTTCTATCAACCGACTTGCAATAGTTTTTGTATTCAAAATGTCTTATTTTCCCACTTTTAAAAATATCTTGTAACATCAATCTAAATAATCTCAAACCGGCTTCCATGGTTTTATTGGCAAGACCATCTTGAACAACCAAATTGATAATGTAGGCAACACATCGTGTATGAAAAAATTTTCTGGAGCAAGGTGGTGAATATTTTAAATATAATTTGTCTACCGCCTTTGTATTGTTTGATGCGTTATCAAACGACATTGAAAATATTTTTTTCTTCAAGTTATAAGTCGTTATTACCTCATTCAAAATTTCAAACTATTTATCGACGGTATGTGGAAACGGAAAGTTTTCAAACACGATGGTGCGTTTCATCATTTGCCAAGAAACCGGATCAACCCAATGAGCGGTGACACAAAGGTACGATTCCGGTAATCCATATGGTGCCGACCAAAATCACTAGTTAAATTGACACCCGTTTGTATACTTGCAAAAAACTCAATTAAATATTTTTTTGCACATTCCCACAACTTTAGACAATGACTTCGAATGGTGGTACGACTTACATGGGTATAGCGCGGTTGAAGAGTCTCTCTAATCATGGCCATCAATTGAGGGTTGTCGAAGTTGTTAAACGGCAAACCTTGTTGAATCACGAACTTCACCATCCTATCGTGAACCGCTTTCAAGTTGTAACGAAATATTGTCCCATCTCGACCCAATTCGGCTTGGACTGTTGCGGGAACTTCTTTCAACGCCTTGCAAAATTTCTTCTCGGTGTGTTTTTTTAAAGTAGAGTTTGAATCATGCTTTAAATAAGTGCCACACGATTTGCAACGAGCCTTAAGGTCTCCATTAACCAACTCAACCAAATCCCAATTCCGCCATACGTCTTCGTTGCGGTTATGAGGGACGACTTGTGCAACTTCGGGGTCATCTTCAACACTAACCGGATCAATAAAAATGGAATCGGTAGCCGCCTTCCTTTTGCCCTTGTTTTGGCTTGCCATAATAACTTGTTATCAAGTGGTCGTGGAAGTGAAAAAAATTAGAGTGTATACCGAAAAGTTTTCTTAATGTTTTAAGTTTGAGTGGTAAAAACAAGTGATCATATAAGCCCTTATATAGTTTTTTTAGCTCAAAAACCAGTTCCAACAGCTATATAACGGCTATATTACCGTTGGAACCGGTTACAACGGTAATATTACCGAAAAAACCCGATGAAACCGGTTATTCCGGGTAGGAACCGATTTCTGGAAAAATATATATAACCGGGTAGGGTTTTTCGGGTATAATAATACCCAAACCGGGTATAAGGTATACCAGGTACGACCCGGAACCGGTTCCGGATCAGGTACGGAACCGGTTTTTTTTGTGCACGTCTAGTCCAAACTAATAAATGTCAAAACATTACTCAAAACTCATGAGTTACATCCCCCACCCCCGGTTTTCGTATAGAAATAACAATTTTACTATATCATGTATCATATTTAATTTGTAATAGTTGATATATAAATAAAAAGTATATCATGGTAAGAACAAGTATACATGGAAAACCTAACAGAAATTTTCTTAACTAACGGGTATACCTGATACCGCATGTATGCCCGCCAACAAATACCCGACGGATAATGGGCCGAGTACTGGGTATGACTTTACAACCAGGTATTGGACTGAGATTAGCAATACTAAGCCCGAACCCGGCCCATTGTCATACTATCGTTTTGCTATTGTCATACAATATTATGCTACAAACTTTTTATGTCCACATACTGTTTTTGAAGCCAAAAGCAGCTAGACGTATGCCGTGCCTTAAATCCACCTATATTTCACCATCCTTGGAACCCTCAGTTTTGCTGTGCATGAAATTTGAGATTATACAGACTAGTTATGTATTAAACGACCTTCACATTTACTGGTCATAACAAGACTTTTCGAAATGATTATCATGGTCAGCTTAAAAGACGTAAATAATCATGTGACGTGAACATAAAACGCTTAAAACCTAGTGAATTACGAAGAGTATAATCGTAAAACAAAACAATGTCAAATGCCAAATCTAATGTTATAAACTGAGAGTAAGAACTCAGTGAAAACTAATTACAAAAACAAAATGGTTGACGAGATGTGTACTAGTCGACAAACGATGAGTTAGACAGGAATCGCCAACCCTTTCTTAGCCATGCTATCAAGAACATCGTTCAAAGCTTGGCAAAGTCCAAAAATCTGGATAAAAAGAAAACAAACATAAAATAGCGTAAATATTTGAAAGATGATAAATGAGTTGCTTACAATTTCTGTATCAAGTAAAATTAACAAAAAATAATTACTAATCCAGTAAATAATTATCACCTGTTGATCCCATTGCTGAAGTTCTTCATTATCATCCTCAAAGTGAATAACTGCTTCCACCTGAAATTCAAAAACATCAAACATTAATCAGGCGTTTATTCGCCCTAATAGATGGAGTTGCATAACTGTTTTTATTAGAACGGCAACATAAATCCACTTTGAAATATACATGAAATTATGAAAATATGAGCCTTAGTCCAAGGCTAGAATTACCAAATTGCCCATTTTCGTCATCACCAATTGTGTATGAAATTGTTTTTGGTTCACAAGTTCCTCCTATTTTTGCTTAATGGTATTTTGGGCTTTTAACAAATAGTCAAATACTTCCATTAAACCATGTGAAAATTAACCGACATGAATACAATTAACTATAGAGGATATGAGATAAATGTGTCAAACTTCACGAATCTACAAGTGTAGTAGTGTGTACTAATGCGCATAGCTTTTTAAATTAATTTATTATTGCAAAAACTATATTAACATTATATTAAAGTAGCTTTCTGCAATTATATTTATAACAAATTACACAGATGGCCCCTGTGGTTTTCACCTGCATTACAGATTTGTAACATTGCTTTCGAGAATAATACCTTTAGTCAAGTGATTTTCGAACATTTAGTCACGCCCTTAGATATGGTTAACCTTTTTTGATAATTTTTAAAATTGACAAATACCATTGATGACAAAAAATTAAATAAAAAGTCTGAAGTGGGCCCGTCTCACTTTACCCCATCCCCCAACAAAATATCATCTTAACCCTATGTCGACCCATCAAGCTCTTCTTTAACCTAGGGGTATTTTGGTCATTAATAAAATATGAATATGCACGCAAGCAAGCAAATAGTATAATTACCTGATCAATTGACCCCCTCATTCTATCTTCACAGATCATTCTTGATGCAATCTTTTCTGCCTGAAAAGAAAAAAAAAACAAGTTCCATTTATCATATCCTCCAACAAGGTTAAATTAAATTAATAATAATAATGATAATATAGTAGCATAATAGCATTATAATAATAAAATAACAATAATAATAAAAATAAATCCTAATGTAACTAAAAGCATACCTTGTGAGATTCAATACCCAGCAGTGTACCCAGCTCATCAAAGCTAATTTCCAAATAGAAAAATAGATAATTATTCATTAATAAAAGATTTCATAACTTCATATAATGTGATTTTTAGTTTCTCATGTTTACTTCTAGTTACACATACCTTATGTTTGTATACAGTTTGCTTGCACTCAAGAGATTATGTTCGATCATTGCACGGTCAAGCACAGTAAAATTGTCAGGTAAAAGTGCTTTCTGTTAAAAAAAATTAACTGTCAGAATCGCATATTAACAACAGCCTATCACAATTAAAAACCATCTTCATGATTGGAGATTGTAGAAGTGGCCAGGTTGGTTGGGTCAACTGGTCAAGCATTTTAATTATAATTTATAATTCCATATATATAAATATTACTATTCATATATATTTTTATATAGTAATATTTATTATATATAAAATTATGATAAAAACCTATATGCTATGTTATATAAAATTATAATTTATAATTCAAAAATAATTTAAAATGTATATAAATTATGTAATAAACAACCACCGAGCTGAGCCCGAGCTTAAAAACGACTCACGAGCCAAGCTCGAGCTTTACAAAAAGAGCTCAAAATGAGCCAAACTCAAGCTTAAAATAACGACTCACATACCGAGTTCGAGCTTTACAGAAAGTGCTCAAAACAAGCCAAGCTCGGCTCCGCTCGTTTACACCCTTACATAATATGTGCTGGCTAACTCGAAACATTTTGCCCAAAATTGCAGATGCTCTAATAGATAATTAATGTGTCAAATATGAAGCCAAATTATATTGTTCAACTTCTTAATAAAAGATTAGAAGGTTTTATGCGTTAAAAACTGAAACTGCGCTTTCAGCGGATGTTCTACCATCCAACCCATTTTATTTTATGGTAAGTTTTTTATTCTACCTGTTTGACTCGTTTAAAAACATCCCTAAACAATTACTTTATAAATAATAGGTTAAATTGCAATTTAGAGTTGTAACAACACCTGATGTACTTTTAGTTCTTCAGAAAATGCATCAATCTCAGGTTTCCTCAAGATTCTCTCTAAGTACACCTGAAAAGCTCAAAACAGTTATACAACTTATACACACCTTTTACAGTAAAATAACAATCTTTTGGAAGACTTGACTTTTGGTCAAAAATAATACCTTTTGCAAAATTGGATAAATCTTTAGCCTTGAGCATCTTTCATCCTTTTAAGAAAAAAAAAATAAACATATAAATGTATTATTGACACAAACTATTACCAAGTTGTGATGATGTCATATAGCAGAAATATTTACTTTGTAAAGAGTTGCAAGAACGCGTGAACGTTGTGGGCCCGCAGCAGCCAAAATTGTGCAAGTCACTGCAGCAGCTAGGGCTTGCTCAAGTGCATCTTCATCAATCACTCTGTGAAAGACATGAAGAAAATACAAATGAAATTAGAAATGTAGATAAAATTAGATGTATATTGAAATAGATGTTTAACAAATGAACAGGTGTAAATAACATGAAAATTTATAATAAAAAAAAGCACGTGTCTACTTTGAGCTTATAAAATACGTACTCATCTCCAATTTGTCGCTTTTCAATTTGTGAAATGTCATAATAACGAAGTGCGGCTTCCAAGAACTTTCTTTTTAAATCTAGAATCCTTGCATAACAAACCTTAAAGAGAGAAAGAAACAAAAAGATAATCCCGTGTCAATTTAACACAACTTCAACAAGATATCAAGTCAAATCAAAGTTCCAAAAAATCCCAACCTTGTACTGTAAGTTCAATACTTCATGCTGACTGTTGCTAACCATGAATGAAGCTTTGTTAATAAATGCCTCTGCATTCACAGCATCGTCATCCTGCCAAAAAGCAGTCACAAACGCAGGAATGTTCGCAGTTCACACATATAAATAAGTAAATAACTAATAATAATAATAATTCCTTCAGATTATCATATATTCCAATAAAACTGAAATTATCAATATACAGAAAAAAAAAACTGCTTCTTGAGGTTAGCAAAAACATACCTCCAGGTATAGTCGAGCAATTTGCACGCATTTTGTCAACCGAAATTTATCATCAATCACTCTGCAAACATGAAATAGCCACAAAGAAGTTCAAGTTAGAGGTGGTTCATAAAAGAAGTCAATGAAAAGAATATGTGCTACTTTTGGTCATAATGATTGCAGCATGTGAGTTGTCTCATAGTAGTCTCATACAGTAAACAACTAACAAAAAAATCATTCTTCCTTATACCTCATTCCAGAGTCAAGATCAATTCCACTGAGCATTTGTGCTGCTTTTGACCACAGCTGTTCAGACTCATACAAATCTGCAAGCTTCTCACGTATAACAAGGACCTGAAAATTGCAGGGTCTACATGAAACTCTTGTTTATATTAAATCAGAATTCAGATATGCAAAAATACAGCATAAGCGTTCATTTTGATAAGTATTCTAAGTTTAATAAAAACCACGAACTAATGTACCTCTTGACACTTGACAGAAGTTGTAATCATTAACTGACAAAAGTTGGAAATAACAAAACCAATGCTATGTACGCATCTCACACGTTAAGTCATTGAAAGTTAAAAAATCATAATATCATCCAATTAAAAAAGATAAAATAAAAAATCATAATATCATCCAATTAAAAAAAATAAAACACCGTACAAACAAAAAAATTCCAAAAAATACTGTCATCTAACACGATGATTTATCCAAGATGACCTTATAATCTATAACTTTACCTTGTAACTTAAAAACTCATCAAATAATCAGCCTTCTTTATAGAACCCAACCTCCCCCAAATTTTAACTGAAATCTCAATAAAAAGATTGAAAAACTTCTACTTAGCCCTTTGCTAACAAGTTATGAGGTTAATGCGGTAAAAAGTCAAACATCAGTCAAGGACCGATATTTGAGATATCGGTAACTTTAATATCATACGGAATTTATATATTGCACATAAAATCTAAAACACTATCACCTAATAGTAAAATCAAAAGTCAAAACTCAAAAGCGCCAATATTTTATATTCGACTTGCAGAGTTGGGACGATGACTGCCAATGAATTGGAGAAGAAAGAGTTGCCGATCGATGAGTTTTACGGTATACAATTGAACAGTTGACCAAAATTTAATGGTTACTGGCCTTTGGGCCAACAATTAACTGAGTAGGTGGTAAAAGTGTTTATCTTAAAGTCCAAAATTCCTCAACCGAGAAAGCCAAAATATCGGTCAATATCACGAACAATATCAGTACCAATATTTTGTTTGGCAACCAATAACCGACATCCCACCAATTCAATTTACTTCAATCTGTTACCACAAGTTACAGCTAACCCTAATTTTAAAATTTACACAATAAGATGTTCATTAAAATAGTGTGAATCTACTAACAAACCTGTTCCTCAAAGGAGACAACGCGCGGCTGAATCTGATGAAGCGTGTAATGCGCAATCTCCTTCTGACTCTCCGCCTCCAACCGCCCCAACTCCTGAGCAAATGTCTGCAGCAGCTGCCGCGATACCACCAGCGGAACATCGTCCGAGAGAACTACCAACAGTCAATCAATCAATCAATCAACTACACATAGTGAATAATAATAATAATGGATTAAAAAGGCAGGCTAACTGTGATCGATGAAGTTTCTGGCCTGTACGATGTCGTTAGAGGCGATTACAGAGGAGAGAATGTGCTTGTACTCCTCGATCTTCTGCCGTTGGTCGCCGATCGCTGAAGCGCTTGCGAATGCACTCTCCATTTGCTCCCTATCTTTTTACTTTACTGCTTTTCAAACCCTAGAAAATAGATGGGGACAGGACTTGATAGAGAGACGGGTTTAAGAATAATATTATTATTATTATTATTATTATTATTATTATTATTATTATTCATTTTGTTTTGGGCCCTTCAAGTTTTCTATATATCCACAAACCTTTCTTTTATTTTTTTTCCTGCTATTTATAAGTTTGGTTAGAGTCCGATCGCGAAACTATGTTCATAATAATTTATTTAATTAAAAATATGATGTTTACATAAACAAAGAAGGTTACTGTCAAAACATGAAATGAATCTGACCTGATCCATGACGATGTGTCTACTGATGTCGAGATGAACGAACCACGTCTTGATCTTCTTCTCCCGTTGCTAGAGATCTGCAATGGCCTTTTGGGGGTGTGGAGGTGATTGCTAAGAAATCTCAAGGATCTCTTGTTTACAGACACAAAAATATGGTGATGACTCTTATTGAGCATGACCCCTGAATAAGGAGGTGGAGACCTCCTTATATAGAGAGCCTCATGGCCACCATCATGGTACCCTAATGGGCCTAGCCCAGTTAGGGTTACCTCCACAAAACCCCCTCAGCCCAATAACATTGTATTAGTCCATGTAATAAAATAAGCCAAACATAATAAATTTAGGGTCGTAAAACCGGGTTTAGTACCATACCCCTACAAGCCCCCCAAGTCCAGTGTTGCTCATAGGCGTGCAAGCGTTTAGGTGGAGCGCTGGACTTTATGAGGTGTGTTAGGACATGAGGCGGTTTTTTTCCCTTTTCTTCGGCCTTGTCTTTATTGTCTTTTAGTTTTGGGAGGTTTTCTTCATGATGGTGACATGTTGTGGTCCTTATGACAATGATGGTGCACTAGCATGAATAAGATATAGCACGCATCATAACAATAGTGGCGCGGGGCCTGATAAAAGATAGAGTGAGCGTCTCGATAATAATGTAACATAACTTGCGTGCGAGGCAGCTTACGAGCTATAAAAATAATAAAGCTTGCGCGCGAGGCGACTTACGAACTATGAGAATAATAAAGCTGGTGCACGAGGCGACTTACGAGCTATAAGAATAATAAAGCTTGCGCGCGAGGCGACTTACGAGCTATAAGAATAATAAAGCTTGCGCGCGAGGCGACTTACGAGCTATAAGAATAATAAAGCTGGCGCGCGAGGAGACTTACGAGCTATGAGAATAATAAAGCTGGCGCGCGAGGCGACTTACGAGCTATGAGAATAATAAAGCTGGCGCGCGAGGCGACTTACGAGCTATGAGAATAATAAAGCTGGCGCGCGAGGCGACTTACGAGCTATAATATGATGATAATGACTGGCCCACAAGGGCCTCTTCTGCGCAGGATGACTATCCCGGCTTGTCTTCAAAATAATAATGGAGGCACAAACGGCCGGATAATAATAATAATGTCATAGGCGTTTGTGTGGCTCGTAGCCGAACCTGCAAAAACACATCAACTAAAAGTGGATGTATTACAAGGTTCCCATCCTCGGGCAAATTATGAGGAGGTGCCCAACCTATGTTGGCGCGTGGCCGTTTGGGATATTATTAGGCTCCCGACCTTTATGTTTGGCGCGTGGCCATATGGGTTTATGAGGATTCCCAACCTTTAAGTTTGGCGCATGGCCTATGGGTTTATGAGGATTCCCAACCTTTAAGTTTGGCGCATGCGCCACGCGCAGATGTTTCATGCGCAGATGTGATATGCGTGAGCACATGCGATGCGTGAGCATATATGCGAGCATACGTGATGCGTGAGCATGTGTGAGCATATGCGTGAGCATACGTGATGCGTGAGCATGTCATCTGCGCCACGCGCAGATGTGATATGCGTGAGCATATGCGTGAGCATACGTGATGCGTGAGCATATGTGTGAGCATATGCGTAAGCATACGTGATGCGTGAGCATATGCGATACGCGTGAGCATGTCATCTGCGCCACGCGCAGATGTGATATGCGTGAGCATATGTGTGAGCATACGTGATGCGTGAGCATATGTGTGAGCATATGCGTGAGCATACGTGATGCGTGAGCATATGCAATACGCGTGAGCATGTCATCTGCGCCACGCGCAGATGTGATATGCGTGAGCATACGTGATGCATGAGCATATGTGTGAGCATATGCGTGAGCATACGTGATGCGTGAGCATATGTGTGAGCATATGCGTGAGCATACGTGATGCGTGAGCATGTGTGAGCATATGCGTGAGCATGTCATCTGCGCCATGCGCAGATGTGATATGCGTGAGCATATGTGATGCGTGAGCATATGCGATATGTGCCACGCGCATAGGTCTTGGCTTTGTGTCTTCATGACATCCTGATTTTAAGCCTCGACTATATTTTGTGGGTTGTCCCGCCCCGCTCGATGTTAAAGCGGGTGCATACCCGCTTCAATAATCCCATGCGCGGCCCCGACCTGAAACCTCAACTATGTTTTGGCATGTGCTTTGCCTTAGTTGTGCTTAGGTATGTTATGGTCCAACTGCGCAATATGTGGGATGGATGCTATGAGTAATTTGAGCTAAGGCTCATATTATTAGGCTAAGGCCCTGACGTTTTAGAGTTAAAACTCGTCAACGCGTCTGAGCTTGAAGCTCGCGCACGTATGTTTTACTTCGTTTTATTTTTAGTTTGATGTCAATATAATGTTGTCATATTGCTCAAATTAATAAAAGGAAGTGTGAAACATGTATGCAAAAAATCAAAATCAGGCTTGCACACGCATGGCGGCGGAGTCGTGACTCGCGGGCGTGCACGCATGGTGGCGAAGCTTTATCCTTGGCAGTGCTCATGCACGGCGGCGGAGTGGTGACTCGCGGGGCGCGCGTGCATGGCGGCGAAAGTCTCCGTAATCTAGACTATAATTTTAAACCTAAGATCCAGGTCTGTAATCCAGATCTAGATCTGTAAATCAGATCTAGAATTTAAAACCATCACAGATCCGGAGGCTTGATCATCCGAATCAGGTAGTTTCTTTTTTTGGATCTACAAATCCTTTTCAGCTTCATTTTTGCACAGATCTGAAAGCCTCTTTTAGATCTATGGATCTTTTTGAGCTTTAATAGAACAAGTCTTGAAGCCTCTTTCTGTAAACTTCCAGATCTGGGTTTTTCTTGGGAGAGATCTGAGAACCGAGACGAAGATCGAAGGGTAGTTCGTTGCCGTCCCACGGATGGCGCCAATGTCAAAACATGAAATGAATCTGACCTGATCCATGACGATGTGTCTACTGATGTCGAGATGAATGAACCACGTCTTGATCTTCTTCTCCCGTTGCTTGAGATCTGCAATGGCCTTTTGGGGGTGTGGAGGTGACTGCTAAGAAATCTCAAGGATCTCTTGTTTACAGACACAAAAATATGGTGATGGCTCTTATTGAGCATGACCCCCTGAATAAGGAGGTGGAGACCTCCTTATATAGAGAGCCTCATGGCCACCATCATGGTACCCTAATGGGCCTAGCCCAGTTAGGGTTACCTCCACAAAACCCCCTCAGCCCAATAACATTGTATTAGTCTATGTAATAAAATAAGCCAAACATAATAAATTTAGGGTCGTAAAACCGGGTTTAAGTACCATACCCCTACAGTTACATTCTATAAATTCTATAAGAGTATAAGACCAATCGTTCTTGTTGTATAGGGGGCGTAACGCCCTACCATCTCATCAAACATTTCATTGTTAAACCATTACACTAGCAGAAGACGAAGGCGTCAAAGAAGGAAGAAGTGATGCTACATCTAATTTCAACCAATTAAACTATTCCATTCTTTTTTTTTATAAAAAAAATTTTAAAAATAGTTAGCAATTTGGTTAATTACACATGTTTGATTGTGGCGCCCTGTTTGCGGTGCGCGCATATAAAGGATATGTGTGTGAACCCTCGGGTGGGCAAAAGTGAAACTGCACTAATTTTGACGTTATTTTACTAATCTTGTGAAAATAACGTTAAAAGTAGCGGAAGGTTAATCAGGCATCATGTGGTGGCGTTGATAGCCGAAATAAAGGATACATGGATGGTTGAGTGTTATGCGCCTTATGTCCAAGGCTTGATGCAAAACTACTATCAAGTCGAGGGTCTCATCGGAAGCAGCATCTCTATTCTTATAGGGTAGAGGTAAGGCTGTCTACATCTTACCCTCCTCAGACCCTACCATAGCTTTGCTATTGGTGGGATATACTGAGTACGATGATGATGATGATGATGATAATGACACATGTTTGATTGTTTAGATAGTGAATG